>NW_017306818.1:289358-329642 GCF_000935625.1 Nanorana parkeri
ATCTGGCGACAGGTAAGTCGCCAGGATCGCTTTTGTTGTAAAGCCGACAGTCGGCTCTACAAGTTTAAACAGAGTCCCGG
The DNA here is from genome assembly GCF_000935625.1 of Nanorana parkeri. Classification (NCBI taxonomy): domain Eukaryota; kingdom Metazoa; phylum Chordata; class Amphibia; order Anura; family Dicroglossidae; genus Nanorana; species Nanorana parkeri. The sequence continues at coordinate 289,439 of NW_017306818.1, forward strand.
CGGCAAAAGTCGCCGGGAGTCTGTTTAAACAGCCCCGATGCTGGCGACGTACACTGTACGTCGTCAGTCACGAAGGGGTTAAACCTTGCAGTGAAGCTACCCCTGCACTGCAAGGGTTAAGTGCAAAAAAAAAAAGTTATACGCACCCAATTTGTGGAGCTTGCTCTTAGACCGGTCCATGGAGCCTGTCTCCTCCTCCGCTGCAGCAGTGTAAGGATCCTTGAGTCATCACGTTCTATACACTGTGTATAGGATGTGAAGAAGTGAGGGGCATACCATCCCTGCAGTGAAGGAGGAAACAGGCTTCAGGGACTCCTAGACACAAATGAGCCATTATCCCTTGCAGTGTGTTGGTATCCCCACTGCCAGGGCTAAGAAAAATTCTGCCCAGAGTTCTGCTTTAAAGTGTATGTATTGTTAACCAAAAAAGGCATTACATCTCAGTAACATGGGGGGAAGTGTTCTGTAGCCTAGCAGAGGAGAAATGGTAAGAGCTGATCATACTGCTTGGGATTTCGATGCAGCAAAGGCACTGTGTTGTCAGCATTTTAAAAGAAACATAACGGGGGTGGGTGCATGCATTGCAAATTTTCTTCTGAGATCTACACTTTAAAAACTGCAATAGGTAAGGTGAGGGTTCACCTGATGTGACTCTATAACTATTTATTTTCTTTTTTTGTGCAAATATTTTCACTAAGTGATCCAAATAGGACAGGTTGATTTTACAGCAGAACAAAAAGATCATTAGTGACGCATCTATCAGTGTGAATATTCGCAAAAAGTGAGAGAATGGTGTGGTGGAGCTGCTGTGATATTTGTACAAAATCTGGTATATCACAATCACAAACAATTGAAAGTACAAATGATCTTCCAAATGAATTACCTTTTTAAAAGGGTTTATTTGCAGGTTTTAAATGGCAGTTTTATTTTATGATTGTTTGTGAAGACTGAATCTTCATCAGATTGGCTCATGTATTCAGGCATTTGTTTGCATCTTGGCTGCTTTTCTTCCATACACAAATCAACATTAATTGAAAAAGAGCCAAAAGCATCTAGCTAAGCAACACAGGCAAATTGAAGCAACAGTCCAAGCAACTTAGAACCACCTGAAAGCAAACTGTGTATTTGAATCAGTAAATCTGCTCTTTATGTAAATTGCCCCTAAGGCCAGTGATTTCTTTTTGGTTGCTATATATACTAATGCTGTTTGTTTTTTTAATTGCTTATTGTGATCCTTTTGTTTACCAGGGGACAAGAGATTATAACCCAAAACAGATGGCCATCCGAGAGAAGGTTTTTAACACCATTATTAACTGTTTCAAACGTCACGGTGCAGAGACTATTGACACTCCTGTGTTTGAACTGAAGGTGAGATCGTTAATTCACTTGTTTTGACTGCATAAGGTGAAGGTGGGAAGATGGAGCATCATGTTGTGGTTGGACTGTTACCTATTAAACAACAATCCACCTGCGCAGTACACCAGGCTCCACTTGTAATCTGAAATATACTGTACATTTTTAGGTGAATTGGCCCTCCAAGCGTTTCTTTATAAAAACCATTGTACATAGTGGAAGAAGGACTCTGCTGCTGCTTAGGTAAGGCAGAAAGTGGGAAATCCGCAGTGTTAATTAGGGATGCACTGAGTATTTGCCCAAATGTTTCCGATGCTTATTCCAATACCGGAACTTGTCGTCGACGGAGCGTGGAGCCAGCTTCCCGGCTCGCCACCCGGCTTCCTGATTGGGGCGCTGACCAATCCGGAAGCCGGGCAGCGAGTCATTACCTGCCCCGCTGCTTACTGATTGGCCAGAAAGCCGGCTTCCTCATCACCAAGTTCCGCTATCGGGATAAGCATCAGAAACATTTGGGCGAGTACTTGCCCAAATACTTGGTATCAGTGCATCCCTAATTAGCACTGGATTTCCCACTTTCTGCCTTACCTAAGCAGGTGTGCAGTCTGCCTACTCTGAGGAGTGCACACTGTGTGGAGTCTGCTGGGCCTAAGGATTATCTACATTGTGCAGTCTGCTGAGCCCGAGGATTGCCCACAGTGTGCGGTCTGCTGAGCCCGAGGATTGCCCACAGTGTGCTGTCTGCCTGGCCAGGGGGTTTGACCACAGCGTACAGTCTGCCAGGTCCGGGGGTTTGACCACAGCGTGCAGTCTGCCAGGTCCGGGGGTTTGACCACAGCGTACAGTCTGCCAGGTCCGGGGGTTTGACCACAGCGTGCAGTCTGCCAGGTCCGGGGGTTTGACCACAGCGTACAGTCTGCCAGGTCCGGGGGTTTGACCACAGCGTGCAGTCTGCTGGGCCTGGGGGTTTGACCACAGTGTGCTGCAGTCTGCAGGGCCCGAGGATTGCCCACAATGTGCTGTCTGCCTTGCCCGGGGGTTTGACCACAGCGTGCTGCAGTCTGCCGGGCCCGAGGATTGCCCACAGTGTGCTGTCTGCCTGGCCAGGGGGTTTGACCACAGCGTACAGTCTGCCAGGTCCGGGGGTTTGACCACAGCGTGCAGTCTGCTGGGCCTGGGGCTTGTAAATTGTCCAACGTGGCAAAGACATCTGAGGTCTAATGCTGTCCCTGTGAAGTTACAAAGGCCCTAACTAAAATCTTAATTATTTAGCTTAGTTTATCTTAGTTTATCTAATCTTCAATAAAAGTGCACTGAATGGAGATAAAAAATGTTCCAGGCAAACAGTTGGCTACACAAATGAAATACATACACGTGAACTTGCCAAAATATTTGGAATTCTATTCAGCTACTCACGTTATTTGGTCATCCCTGCCAGACTTCTCCCCTTGGCTGTAAACTTTACATTTGTCATTGACAGTTAAACCTACCCTGTCGCTAGAAAAATTATTGAGCTACAATTGTCCCTTTAGAGGGAAACTGTTATGTGATGTTAATGGAGGCTGCCATTATTGGACTCTCCTTTAGGAATGCTAATTCCCTGGCTGTCATTCTAATGCTTTGACTTCAATGCTGTCTTCAATGAATTGCTGACCGGGAACAAATGTAGAGAAAGTAGTTCTGACCTTTTTTGTGACACTCATTTACAACAAAGTTTTCCCAGGCGTGTGACAAATATACAACAATCCCCTCCGCCACAGCGCATGAGCTCGCCGTAGAGCAGACGAAGAACGTCCGTTCTTCGTCTGCTCTGTGTGATCACTGAGACCGTGGCGCTGTAATCACAGCGCCACCTGTCTTAGCTGTCAGGAACTACACAGAACATCATTCCATAAAGAGAACCTGTCACCTCCAAACTATCACATAGAGCAGGGATGTCCAAACTCCGGCCCTCCAGCCTTGGTGAAACTACAAATCCCATGAAGCATCTCTCTCCGGGAGTCATGTCTGTGCCTGTGAGAATCTTGCAAAGCATCATGGGATTCGTAGTTCCACCACAGCTGGAGGGCCGCCGTTTGGACATCCCTGACATAGAGGATATTAAGCCCCTATGTGATAGGAATGTGATATGTGATAGGAATATAATTAAGTGGGGGGGTTAAAAAGTTATTTAAAAAAGTCAAAAATTATATATACAAACTTAAAAAAATAAAAGTGACAAAGTAAAAAATAAAATAAAAAAATTAAAACCAACCCCGCTGCCCCCGCCATCTGCATGCAAATAAACGCACGCTTAGGACATTGTGTGTGTGAGTTGAGTACTGCCGCCATTCCACTGTGTGCCATATTGTGGTAGCCATGCAGCAGAACTCTCTTACACGCACAATGTGCAATAAAGGGTAAGTTCACTTTCTCAGGTAATATGGGAAAATGGAATTACCCGATCAAATCTGGTCTGGTCTCTCCCATGATCAGGTGACCATGCTGACCAATCAATGAAAAGCGCAATTTAGCACAGTCAAATACAGTTTTGATTAGCGATGCACTGATACAGAGTATTTGGGCGAGTACTTGTACTCGCCCAAATGCTCCGATACCTTCTCCAACACCAGAACTTCCGGTCAGAGGAAGATTTCCTCTGACCGGCAGTGCCGTATGGGGAACATGGAGCCAGCTTCCCGTGCAATCAGGAAGCGGGGCAGCGACTAATGACCCGCCTCCCAGTTTTCTGATTGGCTGGGAAGCCAGCTTCTTCCTGATCCATGCCAACTGAAGCACTGAAAGACATTTTGTCTTGCAATGGTTGTAAGCTAATTAAAAGCTCGTACGATCTGCCCATCTTGGACAGGCAGATCGTACTTGCGATCATCGCAATGCTGAACGGGCAGTGTGCACGTGCGCACACCGGCCCGTTCAGCAGTTTTCTCTCGATCATGTTAAAAACCAGCCGAAAATCGTACGATTCTCGGCTGGTTTTCCAACATGCTTGAAATACAAAAGTCGTGCGACCGTACATTAGAAACGGTCGCACACCTTCCATACACTGCACGAATATCGTACGATTGCGGGATTTCCCACGATTATCGCACGTTGTCCGGACATGCTTGTTTTGGGTCAGTGACGGTCAAAGCAGTGATGCAACTATTACCAGGCGTTGTCTTGACAGGTTCCCTTTAAAGTTCCAAGGACGATGAACTACTGAGGCTTATTCATGTTTGTTGCATTTGTCACTGTTGTAATCAAGATATCATTTTCCATTTCAGGAAACTTTAACTGGAAAATATGGGGAAGATTCCAAACTCATTTATGACCTGAAGGACCAGGGGGGTGAATTGTTATCCCTTCGTTATGATCTCACTGTATCCTTCGTCTTGCCATGAGGCATAATGAGAATAATAAAGTATATATGAATGTCATTAGTAAAAATATGGACCAGCACATCTACCAAACATGTCTTTGGATTTGGTGTTTTATTCTTACAATGCTCATATCTCATGGCTGCATTTGACAAAGCATAAAACAAAGACTGCATGGCATTTGTATGCTGATACTGCAGACCATGCTTTAAAGTGCATGGCCACCAAACGTTCTAAAACTGCTAGCTCATTCTATGTGAATGAGCATGTTTGTATCAGATATGATGTGGCATCGGGGAGGTTCCTGTAACCTTATCACTTTATACACTGCAACTCTGATGTCTGCTTCTCTCTGTTGGAGCAAGAGTGAAAGTGATTTTATCAGACATGTACAACCCTGAAATGCTCAGCTTGAGCAGCAGATCATTAGGATCATTAACGATCATTAGGATGTAGAGTCAGATGAACTGTTCTGTTTAGTACAGTCAGAGCCATTTTTAACAACTCACAACAAATAAATAATCTGGTTTTGTTTTTTTTTTACTGGTCATTCCTATTCCTAATTTACTTTATTCATTTTTAGAAGTCAGCCATTATTATTATTATAGAGGATTTATATAGCGCCAACAGTTTGCGCAGTGCTTTACAATATAAGGAAGACATTACAATTCAAGACAAGATGGTAAGGAGGGCCCTACCCGTGAGGGCTTACAATCTAAAAGGGAGGGGCAAGTGGTACATGAGGAGGTAGCTGTGTGGGGATGAATTATTTGAGAAAGTGATAGTTCACTGGTTAGGTTGAGGTGGGATAGGCTTCCCTGAAGAGATGAGTCTTAAGGGATCGCCTAAAGGCAGTCAGTGCGAGAGATAGACTGACAGATTGGGTAGTAGAGAGTTCCATATGAGGTGGGAAGTTTCCACTGCCACACAGTCATTTCAGTGAAACACTTGCATATCCTAGCTGTGCATGGTAATATAATGCTGTGCTGATATACAGTAAGTATGTGGGCTGGCATTGCTGTCTCTGCTTCTGAAAGTGATAGTTGACTAGTTATCATGGTGACCCTGTGGTTTCTGTTCTTTCCTAATCAGTATTTTATTAGGATGGGTCTGCAGTGGGAGCCTTCATATTTCTGCTAGGGCAGGTTTTCTTTGAAGTGCATGTAAAGCCAAAACCTTTTCTTGTTTTATCATAGAGTGGTTAAGACCCTTGTAAGGCTTTTTTTAAATCTGTTCTTCAGAGAGATTTTCATTTGGCTTCGGTCTTAGAAATACAACTAAAAGTAAGAGGAGATCTCTACAAAATAATGTGATATTCCCTAATTTTCTCCTCCCCTCCTGTTCCTATGCCAATGCAAACATTTTGAATTTCTTATCCATCAAAATAATGGTCCCCGGGAACAATAGCGAGTGTGAAGCTCACCAATGTGGACGCAGACGGCAAGGTTGATTTCTAGTCTAACCCATCCTCCTTCCTATTGGCCACTGAGACCACACATCCCACTTTGTTGCCAATAGAGAGGCAACATAAGCAGGAAAGAGAATTCTACACAGGGACCTGCTCCAAACTCATATGAGACCTGGAAGGTAGACCATGGGACAGTGGTAGATTCTATGCAGGGCTTCTAACATGGTATTTTGAACATTTCTTCTGCTTCTTGGTGGCTGTCAGCAATTTGTTTTCCAAACCTCCTCCAAGAAACATTGGTGAGATAATTAGTGTTAAGCTGGCAATATTTCTGAAATCGGCCAGATGAGATGACAATCTAATTTCTAGGGACCACAACGTTCAAGCCCCCCACACACCCCTAAATAAGATGTTGTGTCAGTGGCATGCCTAACTGCTTCCAGGTGGTTAGATTGTACCCTGTAATGTCTGTAAACAGGTTATTAATAATCAAGCTGGTACCTGGAGTTGTGGACAATATTGGTGAGGTGACCACCAAATAATAGAGCTTTATAAATGGTGTAGACTACCTTTACCTCTGCCATTAGGCTTGAAGCAAGAAAATGAAATGTTTTACACTTTTTGGATAAATAAGGTAATGCATGTATTCCTTAACACTGCTGCTAGGTTCCATTTGCCCGTTACTTGGCCATGAATAAGATCACAAATATTAAGCGTTATCATATAGCCAAAGTGTACAGAAGGGACAACCCTGCTATGACCAGAGGCCGCTACCGTGAGTTCTATCAGTGTGTAAGTATCAAATGTACTTGTGCTTAAAAAAAAGATAATTTCTCATCTGTGTCATATTTTTAGGTGTAGTCCCAAATTTCTGTCTTTTTTTTGCTTTATCAGCAGTATAGGACCTAGTTTGTGCAGTGAGAATAATATTAAAGAGCATGAACCATTTATTGGTCAAATCAGCTTTTAGCTGCTCAGTGTAGTCACTCATGGAAGCAAATTAATTACTGGGAGCTACTATGTTATTTGCATTAGGATGTAGACTTTTTGACTGGTTTCTAAGTTCTAAAGATTGTACCAGAGACCAGTCAGAATGGCTCCCAGTTAGAGAGTGCAGTAATTGGTAAGTGATCATGTGAAAGTGCAGTGGTGCAAAAAAATACTGCTTTGTTGCCATGCATCTGCCTCATCGGCTCATTCTCTGGGAGACAACATATTTCAATGTGGGGAACAAAAGTGATGTTAGGGGAAAAAAAAGTTTACTGTACAGAAATGTTGGGATCCCTTTTGTCTTTCCTGTTCATTGAGGGACACAGGAAGTCTTGTACTGGTGGGTTACAATATTGCCTACAGGAGAATTGAACACAGGCAAACAAAACAAAAAAACTATAGCCCAGCCCAGGATAACCCCTTCTGCTCCCGGCTTACCTTTTGTTTTTTGCTAGTCTCCTAGGAGGATGAATGTCCTTTCTTTATCTCTGCTGAGAAAAGGCTTTTTTTACAATTTTTCCTTCAATTAAGCTTCCTGCTACGTCACTGCTGAGCTGCTGTCTATGTGCAGCTATCTTCAGCGTGACTTTAGTGTCGCTCTTGGACTCTTCTGGACTGGATATCGCAGGGTTACCTAAGAATGTAACCTTCAGGCACTAGATTCTACTTGTGGCACTTTCTAGACATTGCATACTAATAAACTGGAGCATGTTCCAGGTCCAGAGCCGTGGCATTGCCACAGCACTCGCCCTGTCTCTGAAGACTCCATTTGTAAGTAAGCCATTTGGGCTGGCCATCGGGTGCTACCATTACTGAGACTACTGAGCACCTTTAAAAATTCCACTTTTGTTGGTTGCAACGTTAAAGGAATTTAATTCTGAGAGATTGAACGCTTACTCCAACTTCCCAATGGAGTGTTGGACATGCAAGCTCTCTTTCCTGCTGTTCAGCTTTGAGGAAGCACCTTCCTGCTGCTGCTGCTTCTTGATTTATGCCTGGTTCAAAACCCAAAGGGGGGGGGGGGGGGGAGGTGCCTCCAGGGCACACTCCAAAATTGCATTGTTTATGGCGAACCGTGAACACTTGCAGCATAATTGAGTTATGTGAACCAGGTCTCACTTTTTTTATATTTCTTATGTTTTGAAGTGCAAGCTGTGTAAAGTGGCTATATGTACATTTTTGCTGTGTGTTGCAGGATTTTGACATTGCAGGCCAGTATGACCCCATGATTCCTGATGCTGAATGTCTGAAGATCGTTCATGAAATTCTCAGTGAACTGGAACTGGGAGTATTCAGTATCAAGGTAGCTAATCCATTTTTAGACCTGTCATCTTTACTTGTGACATTTGTACAATATATAATATACAAAATTGTATATTATATATTGGGTTGATATGGTTTATATCCTGGAATCATTGATTTTTAGAAGCTAGTCATACATATAAGACCATGTACTGTAACCTCTTCTCAGTTTTATTATTGGTGTCATTACAGGTGAATGACAGGAGGATTTTGGATGGCATGTTTGCAGTTTGTGGTGTACCGGACAGTAAGTTCCGTACAATCTGCTCCACGGTGGACAAACTGGATAAGGTAAAAGTTGTCAGAAAATGTGTAAGCTACTGAAAGGGAAAACTCAAGTTTTAATGTCACTGTAGTCAAATGTTTAAAAACACACATTTCGTTGGATGCCAGCAGGGCTCTCCAAACCACAGCCCTTTTTGCTTCCCAAATAAGATAGGTGTACTTAAAAACCAACTCCAGTCAAAAATGTTTTGTAGTCTTTGGTACATTAAAAAGGTTTAAAATACCCTTACTATTTTTATTGTTTGTGTTCCCGGTTAAGATTAGTGATGTGCGTGTGCCTGGGAACCCAGTTTGCTGGAGCTTTCCCAAGCCTACACAAAACTGTGAGTGACACACTCCCCTCCTGGTCCAGTCAGTTGTGACCTGGAGCATTCCCCACCCTTTTTGATATGTGTAGCTGTGGTGAGGAAAATGCCCCAGCTGTAAGTGCCAGGGGGGGGTTTCTTTTACAATTTTTCACGCGTTTGGGCAAACTGGGTTCTCGGCAAGCCCGGGCATGTCACTAATCGAGATATTGCTCCCTCTCTTCCTGTCATAGTGAAAGCTATGGCCATGTTAGAAAGTAAGGGGAAATCTACCCAGTGGGGAGCCAGACAGCAGGAAAAAAAACCTAACATTGTTTCTACCTAGGGATGCACCGATACCGTTTTTCGGTATCGAGTACAAGTACCGATATTTTTATTTCGGTACGCGCGGATACGGAATACCAATACCGGTCCCTTAAGTCCCATTAAGGAAGCCGGGTGGCGTGTAATGACTCGCCACCTGGCTTCCTGATTCGCGTCAGGTGACGAGGAAGCATGGAGCTGGCCTTCTGGTCAATCTGGAAGCCGGTCTGCAAGTCATTACAGACCACCAGGCTTCCTCATTGGCCTGAAAGCTGGCTTCAAGCTTCCTCGTCACCTGGTGACGAGGAAGCTTGAAGCCGGCTTTCAGGCCATTGAGGAAGCTGGGGGGCGCGTAATGACTCGCCGCCCGGTTTCTTGATACCGGAAGTTCCCGTATTTGGAATAGTATCAAAGCATTTGGGTGAGTGCAAGTACTCGCCCAAATACTCGGTACCGATACTAGTATGGTTATCGATGCATCCTTAGTTCTAACCCTTACCTACTGTATTGAAGATTTGCGAAAAACATTTTTATTTTCCCGCATTTAAACACATGGGTTTTTCTGTGATTGAAAATGAATTTTCATGGTTCAAATCTGTGCATTGCAGCTCAGCAAGTTTTTAAAAGTTGGACCTTTGTTTTGGTGTATCTACACCCCTTAAGAAGGATCATTGAAATCGATCGTAAACAGTTTTAGCACATTTACACCATTGTAAATCTCTTTTCACCTGCCTCCCCCCCCTTTACTCTCACTGCATTATCATAAAATTGCGAGATTAGAAGAGCAAACTTTGCAAGCTTATGTTAGTTTTATTCTTGTGGGCAAGTGGATCATACCCACATCTCCGATTGCCTAATACTGTATTTTGCAGCCTGAAGTACAGCACAGCTCACCAGTCTTTAAAAACATGGAGTATCGCCTCTCATCCTTCATTTAGTAATAAATTCTTGCTTTTAAATCATCAGCTGGGTTACGGTAAGTTTACTTACTGAGACTATGCTGTTCAGGCAAGAACCTGTGTCTGACAAAAAAAGAAAGTTCTTCAGCCATATCTCTTTTTCAGAAAAAGGGAAGTTAGATTTGTCAGCTCTAATTTATGTGACTTTAGACAAGTCTTATCAGTTGTAGACTTGGGTCATGAGGTTTATTGCTGTGTGTGCACAGAGACATTCCATAATGTTTAACCTGTGGGTCGCCAGACATCTTGTACCTCAATGGCCATCACATGTAAGGATGAAAAGCATGCCGTAGGTCAAAGTTCAGTTAAACTCTTCCTCACAACCCATATATTTTCTGTGTGTCTGTAGTATTGGGATGGTATTCCTGATTGTCTATATTCCATAAATACGAAAAATAGAAATATGTACATCCCTTGTGGCCAACATTGCTGACTCTCTCTGTGCCTTCTTAAGGCCCTCTATAACTTTCAAGTTGGCCACCACTGATGTACATTATTATATTATTTAAAAGAAATGGATATAATTTATAAACATGAAATTGTTATGTTTAGATTTAGCAATTTTGTGAACCCTGTTCAAACTGTTCAAAAAATGTAAACCTTTATTATTTTATTGTTAAAATATGCTCCTACAGTCATGTTTGCAGAGGTGTATGTATGTATATGTGTATATATATAGATATCTATATATACACACAAAAACTTTATTTTGATGGAATATAACATAACAAAAGAAAGCACAAATACAAAGTACATATAAAATCAATAGAATAGTAAAAGCCACCATCAGTATTAGGGATGCACCGAAATTTTGGCGGCCGAAAATTGCACTTTTGGCAAAAAGCCAAAAGTGCCATCTTTCAGCCAAAATAGTGGTGCATCCCTGGTTTCCCTGCTGGGCGCTGCTCTGTATCCTAGCGGGGAGGAGAGAAACTGTCACAGGAGGCCAAGCGATGTGAGCAGCCGGCGTCTCTCCTCCTGCACCGCTCAGCCTCCTCTGACAGATTAGGAGAGCGGTGTGGGGGTGCGGAGACAGCTGTCAGTGCCGTCACAGGATGCTTAACTCTCCTCCCTCACCGCCCTGCTCGGCCTCCTGTGACAGATCAGGAGAGCAGCGGTGTGTTGGCAGAGACAGCTGTCACAGGAGGCCAGGCCGGTGGTGTGGGGGAGGAGTCAACTGTCCGAGAAAACCGAGCTCTCCGCGCCGCTCGCTCAGCTTCCTGTGACAGCGAGTCGGAATGGAGAGCGGGTATAAGCACTTGGTGAACAGTGATCGCTGAGTGTTTGTACATAATTGAGGACAGAGTATGTTTACTATATCCCCAATTATGAATGAATGGGAAGTGATCTACATCACTTCCTGTTTATTCATAGTTGTGGACATGGTAAACATACTATCTCCACAAGTTATGAATGAACAGGAACACTCAGTATAGATGATTCCTGTTCATTTATAACAGGGGATGCAGAAAAAGAGATTGTGGACTCTCTGTTCTTAATCTCTTTTTCTGTTTTAAAAGGGAAATATCAGGGATCTGTTTAGACCCCCCAATATTTCCCCAAAGCCCGCAACAGTAAAGTTAAACAAAAAAAAGATTTAATATAAACGATTAAAAATAAGATATTTATAATATATTTATAAGATATTTTAAAAATGGTAAAAGGTTAGAAAAATGTTTTCCGGTTGGGGGGGGGTGGGGTTCATTTCGATTTAGAAAATTTAATTTTGGTTCATCTCTAAGTAGCATACATAATTCGGGAAAACAATAACCTGATGCAACACAAAAGTATCTTAAGTTCTAAAAGTCAGAAGGTTTGTATCAAGAATAAGAGGAATGAAGAGATGGGAAGATATACAAAAATCGTCCACAGAAGTTATTACATGGGGACACAGGGTGGGAAGAACAGAGAAAGAGTGAGTACAAATGAAAGAAAACAAAGAAAAGGAGAACACTAGAAGGTCACTAGGCCTGTCCAAAGAAGAACCCTTGCAAAGTTTAATTGATAAAGCCTGGATATCTGCAACCTTTTGTTTTTTATTTCACACCTCTTGCACCTTTCCAGACACAGCCACACACGCATAGGTTTTCTCTCCTCAGCCTGTATGCTGAATTAGAGAAAATCACTCAATTCCCACATCCATACTAAACAGCATGGTTGGAGGAATTTCCCCCTGCTGGCTTTTTTGTTTAAAAAGGTGTCACCTGAGCCTGCCTGAATACACGAACCGTGACTGCATCTGATATCTGCAGTGTAAAGGTGCCCATACACTGTGTGAATTTTTGAGGAACTGGCCAAAATTTGCACAATGTGTGCCGCTGTCGGCACCCTTTCGGTCGGCATCCCTCAATCAGCTGATCGAAGGAGATGGGTAGAAAATTTTCGTACGATAGGAGGTGGCAACCAATAAGCTGCCTGCTCTCGTCGGGTATTTTGACAGCAGCCGGCGGCCGCTGGCTAAATACAATGCAAACATTTCTTGATTGACACACTACTAAGTATTGATGGAGGAATCTGCTCTATTTTTCTCATTCAGCCCCCGGTTTTAACAAGAAAAATAGATCAGTGTATGGCCACCTTTTAGGCCGACCATTTTCTACCCAGCTCAGTCGATTACTAGATCGACTTTTGTCAAACCTGGTGGTGCTAACAGAGTCGTCCAAAACTCTAGTTTCATCCACTTCAGCAGAAATTGGCCAAAATTCTCAGGAGCCAGGATGGCGCAAGGCTAAGTTCTGTCTTTATGGGAAAGTCAGTATTGGCTCATTTTAAAAATGCCCAGGTTTGTGATAGGCTTATTTATTATTATTATTTTTATGGTTAGGACTACATCCAAGGTAATTGGAGGATACCACCCATAAGAAATCAAATTTGTCAGAAACAAAACCAAGACCCACACGTTATCTGCACTCTTCTTTTGTAGACTCCTTGGGAAGAGGTGAAGAATGAAATGGTTGGAGAGAAGGGTCTTGCTCCTGAAGCTGCTGACTTAATTGGAGAGTACGTCCAAAATAATGGTGAGCAACAGCTTTTTTTTTATTTTATACAGGATTTATATAGCGCCAACAATTTGAGTAGCGCTTTACAATATAAGGAAGACATTACAGTTACAATACAAATCAAGACAAGATGGTAAGGAGAGCGTTATAAAAGAATATACCTGCCCAGAATATTCCTGCAGAAACATGCAGGATGCCAATGCTGACTTCTCCCTGAAATGCTGTCTGGATATCTCTGACTTTCTGACTTCATTACTTTGAGTCGCAGACACCAATTGTGCAAGTTCTCCCACTTAAAAAGATGAGAGAGGCCTGTAATTGGCATCATAGGTAGACCTCAACTATGAGAGACAAAATGAGAAGACAAATCACATTGGCTGATTTGATAATATATATATAATTTGTATAGTTATATTTGCATGCAACACAAACAAATTGCATAACATGTGATATCAGGACTGGTAGCTCCATCCTGTTTATTACATAGTACTAGTACAAAAAAAAACTGCGAGTACACCACAGCTCCTCCTGGATTTCCCGTTTATTCTGTCATCACAAATCCAAAGGTGTACAAATTTATGTCCTCTTATATTGCAGGTGGGTTGGATCTGATTGAGAGACTGCTGAAGGATCCTAAACTTTCCCAGAGCAAGCTAGCTTTAGAAGGATTAAATGATATGAAGACCCTGTTTGAGTACCTGCAGCTGTTTGGTGTGACAGATAAGGTGGGGGTTGACAAAAAAAAAAACAGTCACTCTTTGTATACACTTTTTGCTTTATTCATGTGTATTAATGTACGAGCAATTGCCAGGAGGAGGCTATTAACTGCACTGCCACTGACCATCAATGCTTTGGGGGAGGAGGGGGGACAGCATTGCCACTGTCAGTTTTTTACTATTTGGGGTGCTATAAGAAATTATCCCATCACTTCCTGTCTGCTTCACCAGACAGGAAGTAAGGGGAAAATCTGCAACAAAGAGACAAAAAAAAATCTGACAGGGGTTCTAGCCTCACCTAATCCACTAAAGAAAATTATTTTTATTTCTTTGTTTTTGTTGGAGGATACCGCTCACTTCCTGTATTGTAAAACGTTGCCTGTAGGACAGAAAGTAATGGGACATCGCTCCCAGTTTAGCAGTAAAGACCTGACGGGGGTTCTAATCAGTCCCCAAAAAGTTTTGGCTGGACATACACTTTACATTAAGGCCAACTCGAGGTGCTAATGGCCACATTCTTCACTTGCACTCTGCTTCTTCACTACAGCTTTGAGTGAGGCAGAGGCATGTACTCGCTGTTTAGGCAGAGGCTACCGATCTGCTGCCTCACACATTAGCACAGCAATAAAATGCAAGTAAAGACCATGGCTATTGATACCCTGGATGAAACCTGCACCAGCTGACAGGTAAGCATGTCCCACTCTAATCTGGCATTTCTGTAACACAGGGAACAGCTTGGCCCAATGGGTCTCTAGTCCATATATAATGTTCGGTCCCCTTTAAGCATTAAGTTACTTGTAAACATGGCTTTTCTTATGGTTATTGAATAACATTGCAGGCTGTGTTTCTTCTAGAAGAATGTATGTTCACTTTTTTACCATATTTAACTCTTAATGCAGATTTCATTTGACCTGAGTTTAGCTCGAGGCCTGGACTATTACACAGGAGTCATCTACGAAGCAGTGCTATTGCAGAACCAAGCAGAATCTCAGCAGCAAAACAACCACACAGAAGAGTCAGTCAGTGTTGGCAGCGTAGCCGGAGGAGGACGTTACGATGGCCTAGTAGGGATGTTTGATCCTAAGGGAAGGAAGGTCCCATGTGTGGGAGTCAGCATTGGAATTGAAAGAATATTCTCAATCATGGAGCAAAAGGCCGAGGTAAGTGGTTCTTGTCTGTGTGATTAACACATACCCCTCAACAAAGTTTGAGTACCCAGGTGTATGTTATACAATACAAGTAATCAAGACCAAAAAGTTTAAGCTTTCATCTGTCTATTAGATGCCCATAACCACTAAAGAGCATGTTGATATGAGGCTTTGCTGTACACCCTGTATACTGAAGGAAGGATGAGGATGCGACACCAGAACAATTGAAGCTTCAATATATCTATATTATTATACAGGATTTATATAGCACCAACAGTTTGCACAGTGCTTTACAATATAAGGAAGACATTACAGTTACAATGCAATACAAGACAAAATGGTAAGGAGGGCCCTGCCCGTGAGGGCTTACACTCTAAAAGGGAGGGGCGAGTGATACACGAAGAGGTAGCTGTGTGGGGATGAATTGTTTGAGAAAGTGATCGTTCAGTGGTTAGTTTGAGGCGTGATAGGCTTCCCTGCCTTGGCCCTGGGGGTTTTGGGTCATCCTCATTACTTATCTGAGGTCTACAATCCATTTGGGATCCCCCCATGCCCTTTGCCAGCTTGTGAGTGAAGGCCACCGCCTAGAACCAAATAAAGTCTAAAGGGCCAAGAATATAGTCCATAGGGGAGAAGCAACTTTTCATGGTGGCCAAACTCTTATAGGCGGGCTATATTCCCAATGGATGCTGTCTACTCCAATTGTTGTAAAAAAAACAACTTTTTTTTGTTAAATTGAGTGCAAAAATAACATTTAATGGGTTACTCCACATTACACATTTTTTTGTTTGCACTAGTTTATTGAATAAGCTCATTAATTTAAAAAATATAACAGGTCAAGGACTTATAGATTATATACCACAGATATGAGAGTTTCTTACCATAATCTCTACATTTATATGATGTATAGAGTTAACAATAAGTGAGTTTCTGAGTGTGGAAATTCAGCAATGGTTTGTAGAGGATGCATTTGCATATTCCACAGATACATATTCAAGACCCAACGCAACTTTTCACCAGAACATGCAGTTTAGGGCAATTTCCTCAATAAGGATACAGAAATACAAAGACTGTCTTCTAACCCTTCTACACTATATTGAGGTCCGTATTACTGTTGTGGTGATATTGCCATACTTCATGTCAGAGGTGTCACTAGGAAGGAGAGTAAATGTCTCCAAGGATGCTTGGACACCAATAAAAGCTGACAGAAGTTCTCGCCCGTCCTTACTCTCTGCAAATCTACATTTTTGGCTGAGACTGGGCTTCAGTTTTAGTGGACAAGAAACTGTCAGAGCAGAACCAATGCAAATTGTAGCCTTCTACCATATGTCATATCTTTCCCCAGGCCTTGGAGACAAAGATTCGAACCACAGAGACACAAGTACTAGTAGCAGCTGCTCAGAAGAAACTTCTGGAAGAAAGGATGAAGCTTATTGCTGAACTCTGGAATGCTGGGATCAAGGTATTTCATTGTGTCTGATCATTTTCCTAATAATCCCCTAGCATGTTCTTTTTACCGATTGGCCAAGCGACAAGCAGGAGCGAAAAAGGCATGGGCCAGGAGTAACAATTTTGAGCTGAACCCAAACTGACCTTGTAGTAATAAATGTATTCTAAAGAGTTCCTGTATATCATTGAGACTGTATTGATAGATTGTCCTTTTAGAGCAGCGGTTCTCAACCTGTGGGTCGCAACTCACTGTTGAGGGGGTTGCAGCATCCACTTCTGCTGCGCTAGGTGATAGGCGCCTCCGCCTCCTCCTAGCGCATCATTGTCAGTCAGCGGGAGGACAGCAGAGGCTGTGAATAGAGAAGTGCCGCTGTACACAACTCCCTGGTCGCTGCAGCGACATCTAGTGGCCAGGGAGTGTGTACAGCAGGGCTTTTCTATTCACAGCCGCTGCTGTCTTCCTGCCTCCCATACAATGCGAGCTCTGCAGGATGCGGGTGTCTAAGCAGTGCTGGGCTGAGAAGGCTGCATGGAGACAGAGCAGGTAGCAGGGGCTGGGGAGGGCTTGTATTCTTGTGAGTGTGCTTCTATTTTTAGTCCCAAGTCCAGCACCTTACTAACTCCTGGAGTCCAGTGCTCTGTTGGGGGTCACCACAACTTGGCAAATGTTACCAAGGGGTCCCGACCCTAGAAAGGTTGAGAACCACTGTTTTAGAGTATGTAGCGCTGCTCCTCACTACAGCCTATACAATACAATGGGAGGAGCAGTGGTACTAATCCTATTACGTTTTAGTAACCGCTGCTTAAAGCTGGCCATACACTAGTAGATTTTGAAAATGCACGTTTGTACGAAAGATCTTTCTTTACTGCCCAGTAATGCCATCAATCACTTGACGAATGTTGAGGAAAATACCCTGGGATTTTTTTGTCGGATTTTGGAATGAATGGAGTTCCCTGAACGAAAGTCATCATTGGAAAAGGCTTTGATTCCAATTGAATGAATTGTGACTTGGCAGGCAGCTTATGTATTACAGTTTACAGGCTCATGTCGTTGTATGGCAATGTGCTTCCTCTGATTTGCTTTGACTTGTCCCATGCAGCAGCTACACGTTCTGAAAGAATAGCATGCCCTATGAGAACTGTCATTTTCTTTGCCACCTATCATGATTCCTGTTTAAAACCAACACATTTTCTGTTCAACTCATTTTTATGGTGTTTTCAGTTCAGTGTTTTTTGCATTTTTCTACCACACAATCTAAATATTTAATAGTTACAGTGGACAATGCACGCCACAGTGTCTTGCGTTGTTGCAATGCACGGCACTGTTTATTTTTTCTTATTTTTTAAGAAAACTAGATTAAGAGTTTATAAACTATTCATTCCATTCATATGTCCACACAGCTGCATGGTGTACTGCATGTCTGCATTTCCGTGCACCACAGATCACACCTGTGCTATTGTGTGAATGGGGCACACACATTTGTTTTCTGTGCCCTATTAGCGAATGGCGTCCTTCATGTGCTGAAAACCGCCAGTCACTGCATATATTGAGAGCGAGCCTTAAGGGTTTGATGAAGGTGGAATCTCTCATCTCTGAAAGTATAACTTTGTTAACATAAATATCACAGTTCTAAAAAAAATAATTTCCAGCTGCTTGTCTCTCAATCTGTCTTTTGTATTTAGCAGTAGAACTGTTTCTTATTGAATTATGTCTTGGTGCACACAGGCAGAAATGTTATACAAGAAAAATCCAAAGTTACTTAATCAGCTTCAATATTGTGAAGAGACTGGTATTCCACTGGTGGCTATTATAGGAGAACAGGAGCTTAAGGGTGGAGTGGTAAAGCTGAGAGTGGTATCTACAAGGGAAGAGGTATGCTGCTTTCTCATGTGTTCTATTTTGTATGCAAAGTTTTTTTCCTGATGTAACATTCCTTTACTGGTTGTGTGGTATAATTCTAGTGAGTGTAAAGGTGTATTGAATGATTATATATGTGATAATACAATTCTGGGATGATTTAGTTACTTTGTGCTCATACACATAGGCCCCTTCCTACTCTCAGCGGTAGGTTTGCACTGGAGTTCTTTCCAAGGCTCAGGGAATAGAGATTATGATCATTTCCTTTAAAGTCCTAAGCTGGGTATACACTGATAGAATTTCATATGAACTATCATACAAAGAATCTTGTCAGAACATTTGATGAGACCATTAGGGACTTGACGAATGTCGTTAGAACTTTCATTTGATTTTAACATTCGATTCTGAAGATGAATAGTGTTTCTCAAACAAGAACCACATTCACCGTTTTAGAATTTACTCCTTTGAGAAAAACTTTCCATCTCGCTCCTTCAGTTTGTTTCATTACTACAGTCAAAACTGATTGTCAGTTTGGCCGGATCAACTATTATAAATCAAATGAAAATTTGTAAAATCTGTGCCTATGGTTAAATCTTTAGGTATAAAAAAGCTGCTGCACTATAGACGATGAGGTCAAAATGAATATAAGTAATGAGTGTGCAGCGCTAAGGATCGGTGGTAGGTTAAATGAACGTACTTTAATGTTGTTAGGGCTCTCTTAAGTAATGAATATTAAATTAGTCTCTCATGCTTGATGCAAATATGAGTGACCTGTGCGTAAACTAGTGTGTCACTACCTCAGTAGCAACTGAATAATTGTAAAGGTGCAATACCTGCAAAAGTGCTATTGTGCAATTATAATCAAATATAATATATAGATCTATAAATAATAAATGTAAGTGACAAATGTTAATTAAATACATGCGATAGAAGATAATTTTCCATAAGTGACAAATAATTCCAAAAATGGATTCAATAAATACATGCAATATAAGCAAATTTTCCATATATGAATGGATCAAATTCAAAGTGATATAAATATTGTTTGGGGAAATATTTCTAGTATTGAATCCAATATGTGCAACACAGTCCAGAAGTGCTTGAAAAGTCTTTCCCCACACCGTGTATCAGTGTCCACATCAACCGCCCCTTAGGGGTGCGCACTCACCGCGCTATTGTTGTATATAAACAATAGGAAGTTTAGTCAATGAATACGCGATCCCAGCATCCGTCCCAGCAATATCCCATAGGTCGGTGGATAGCAGAAATTAGAAAAAGAAACTCCTCATGGTGTCGTAGGTATAAACATTTATTTAAAAAACAAGTAGAAACTCACAGTTAAAAACTAAGAAACCGGCCGGTCAAACACGGCATTCAGATAGCCTGTACATCCGTATTGTGCGTGGTATCGAATGGAATAGGCCCGCTTTGACGCGTTTCATCATACGTGACGTCTTCAATCCCCCTATGTAGGGCGTTTCTACTTGTTTTTTAAAATAAATGTTTATACCTACGACACCATGAGGAGTTTCTTCACACTGCTCGATTGTCTGATTTCATGAAATCCTCAGATAAAGGTGAAGTCCGTGCAGGGAGAGGGATTGATTTCCTTAAAGGAGGATCTTTTAACTTGGATGCAGTGAATCTGCGTCTCTAATTCCCCCTCTAAAGCATTGGAAGTGAATTCAGATTCTCTCCAAAAAAAGTGATCATTTCTCCTTTTGTAAATCACTTTAAAGTGTAAAAACACAGCAGACAAGATGCTGGGATATGAAAGTCACATGATCTCTTTATATGCTCCTTTTACAAGAGCGCATCGGTTGGGAAGGAACACTGGGAATGGTGACACCATTGTTTCACCAACCTAGATTGTACATTTTTATTGCCGAGCGGATCAAATTTCATTTAACATGAAGGTAATTTTTATGAATCGATTTTTAAAGCATATCTAAACCCAAAACAAGCATTTAATATATTGCAGCTTACCGGTCCTCAGAAGTAATGGCTGCATTAGTTTTATTTTTGGAGACTTTATTCCTCTATTAATCCTGCAGATAGCATACATCTTGTCCGTGGATGGCTACGTTCATTCCTTTATGTATTTATGAGGGGAGTTGTTGCTGCCACTTAGGCAGGACTTCAAACAGATCTTCTATTCTTCATCTCCATTAGGGGTTATGCTCACAGCGGCTGAGCCTGTATATTTTTCCCAACGTGGAGCTACAGGTACTGCGTGCAGCAGTTGTATGAGGGTATACATATTTCAGTGTATTTCTCACTGCCAGGGAGCTGCAGGTGCTGTATACAATATGTACGCGGCTATACACTGGTGCATGCATACAGACACAAATGCATGCAGATGCATCCAGAGATCTCTGTCCATACACATACGTATGTGGTATATAGCACTGTACATCCATTGTATACAGCACCTGTGGCTCCCTGGCAGGAAGAAATACACTGGAATTTGTGTATTACAGGCTCAGTTATCTATGTGCATGGGGTTTGGGGAGATTATAGTTTACAGCAAATAGATAACATTGTTTTACGCTTCTAGTTCAGCTCACAGGAAGTGACGAGCATGCTTCTGCATTTCTGGTAACATCAACAAGTGTTTTCTTGCTGAAAATGTTCTTACCCTGTAAAATCAATACTAATGCAGCTACCACATCGAAGGACTGACAAGCTGCAAAGTATTATATTTTTCGTCTTGGGTTAAGCTGATTTTATCCTACAGCCTTGACAGAGCAGGCTAAATAACATGCATAATGCACCTTTTGTGAACAGAACATTCAGAAGTATGCGTTATGTAAGTTTCGGCCAAACAGAAAATGTTTTGTGAATGAGTTTGTTCTGTTTAATTGTGGTGATATCCCTATAGGCCAGGGGTAGCAAACCGCCGGCCCTCCAGCTGTGGTGGAACTACAAATCCCATGAGGCATTGCAAGATTCTCACAGCCACAGACTTGACTCCTGGAAAAAGATGCATCATGGGATTTGTAGTTTCACCACAGCTGGCGGGCCGGAGGTTTGCTACCCCTGCTATAGGCAGTTTATATTATAGACCAGCAAAAGCTTCCCAGCACTCTCATTATGACATGCAATCATTATATTCAGATTGCAGAGCAAATTAATATAGTGATATAAGGATCTGCAGCTTCCCCCCCTCCCCCCCAAGACAGAATAATTCCTGTGTTTTAAATTAGGAGCCGACTTGTCAGTGGACTAAATAGACTGGACAGTTTTCCTGCTGACTTCATGTAACTTTCTAGAACACATTCCTTTATGTATCAGCATGTGCTTTCCGCATAAGAGTTCAGATCACTATTGTCCTTGAGATGTTATGAAATTATTTGAGTAACTGTAACACCTGTATTTTAGAAAGTTGGATATTTCTGTTTGTTTCTCAAGACCGCAGGTAGTCATTTCATTTTTGTTTTCATTTTTCTAAGGTGGACGTTGCCAGGCCAAATTTGGTGGAGGAGATTCAGAGGAGAAGCAGCCAGTTTTAGGCTGTTGAGAAGGACTGAGGTCAATGCATATCCGAGTCCACTTGTCTTTCACACCCCCATGGTTCACTGCTTTTATTTATAAGAGACATCTGAATAGAATTGTATATTTCTTCCACTACTTTATTCAGAAAAGGGACGATGTGTAAAGAAGAAAGCGAGGTTTAATAAAGCATGTGTTACTGGATCAAATAAACTAACTTTGAATTCTTTTGTGACTTCCCGGATTAAAGGAAACCTGTTATAAGAGAAATATGGGGAAGCCATTGCTGCTGTTAACGTCAATCATTTAAATCAAAGACCTGAAACAAATATGTGACTTCACTTTCTGCGCGTAATTCGGTGACCTACAGTACTGAAGGAAGTGATAGCCAGTCAACTTGCATTTTTACATGGAGATCAGCAATAGCAACCCATATGTTTCTCTCAGAACGGGTTTATTTAAAGCTCCTGCTGGGTTTTTGGGGGTCTCACATCTTGCTTATAAGCAGTCACAGCACTCACATCTGTTATTTCCTTTATCTACTCACCAGTCTTCTTACCAATCCACAATCCCTCACTGCCGCCTTTTACTGCAGTATTCCTCCATAGGTAAACTCCAGTGTCAGATGGAGCCATAGCTTACCCAGGTGGATGATATCACTGTCTTTTCCTGTGTGGCAGTATTCAGGCCTGGTGATCGGCTGCTAAGGCCAGAACACTGTCACAAAGGGGAGATCACATGCTCCCCAATACCTGGAAGCTCCACTTTGTTAGGGCAGTGGATCAGGTAGGCAGCCAAACAAGCAGATTTGCAAATATAACTTTCATGCATGCAACACTCCCGGAAGTGTCGAATGGCAAATACAATGAGGGAGACTGAGCACAAAAATGCAGGGAAGGCAGGACATGCAGGCTGTCAAACGCCGGCCATACACCTATAGAGTATCTGCAGATTTTCTATGGTCAGATGGAAAAAGTGCAACATATTCCTCCATCTACGCTAACCTGTGTGGATGGAGGAATCTCCCACTGGGCCAAGCTCCAGTATCTTGCTAGTCGGCCCCGCTGGCTCTCATAATACCTGGTTGGATGCAGGCATTGTTCATTGTCTGTCTCTGCAGACTATTAGAATTATAGGGGTGTGCCACACTGCTGAACTTGGAGCAAAGACTTGCATATAGTATTCTCTCATGATCTATAGAAAAACATTTGCAAAGAAACAAAGTTATGTGTGTGTACCTTTTGTGTTCAAAGATATGTGTCAGGGTATTTCTTTTTGTCTTTTCTACCTTCACTAAGCCCTTCTTGTGTAAATGCATATGCTGGATGTCTTTTCTATATGCATGTCACCAGCACACCAATAGATGTCAAAAATAAAGCGTTGTTTATTCACGCATATTGTCACATAAAAAATGCAACGTTTCAGGGCCACGCAGGGTCCCCTTCATCAGGCTTAACATGTCATGACTGATGGTTTGCTAGTGACAATTCTGTGATGCGCAGTCTCTTCAGCACTTACCTTTTACCACAAGGGGCATTTGGTAAGGAGTGCGGCAGTTATCTTCAGTTATTTTCTATACACAAGACACCACACATGTATACATCCTAGTTTAAAATAGGTTCTTTATTTAAAAATGCAAAACACTTGCTTCTGATGTGTTTGTGGCAGGAACATAATGAGAGACTATAAACCTTAGTGGCTGACAACTTGGTGATCTGGTTCTGTGCATGCTTGCAGTCACTCATGATCTCTTGGCCGTGCAGTGAACCATAGCAAATGATTCACAAGGGAAAAATAAACCTGTAAATAACGGTTGTGTCGGAGTCTGGCATCTCTCTATGTCTCCACTATAGATTGCCGTGTCCTCATACCAGTTGTAATAAAGTGCCAGGACAGGTCACTAAAAAAAACAATACAACCGACTGTCCTAGGTGGAGACATAAAAAAAAAAAAGGTATAACGTCTGAGTTGTATCCATAAGGCAAGACATGATTTGTGAAGACATTTCTTTCTCATCAATTGAGGGACATAGGAAGTTCTGAAGTGTAACTCCACTTTTGATTAGAAAAGCGCCTTCCCCTCTGTGATCAATGTGCATGCAAGGATTTTAACAAACTTTTTGGGAGATTCCAACTTTTTTCTGTTCTGAAGAACTGTGTCCTTTCCAGAGCGATCCCTGATTTAGCTCAGGTAGTTATAACAAACAATCTCAGTGTTCTAAGAAAAGCTGCAGTGTCTTCATTCCTTTACACAAGACTTAGGCCCCATTCACACTGAGCGATTTATCGAGCGATTTATGCAGCGATATCGCTCATATTTCCACACGATATCGCTCTATGTAGCTTCTCCAATCCATTTCAATGGAGCTGTTCTCATCTCGTTGCTCAATATCGCTTGTAGCTCGTCGCTGGTAGCTTGTCGCTCCTAAATGACCCTTTTTTCAAGCGATTTTGAGCGATATCACTCCTGATTGCATACAGCCAAATAGGAAAAAGTTGCGCAATATCGCTCGTCGCGCAAAATCGCGCGATTTTCATGTCGCTCAGTGTGAATGGGGCCTTAGGTCTCGTTCACACCTAGGCGTATTGCATATGCGCGTCTGTCGCGCGTTTTTTACCGCGATTCGAGTTTCCGAAGGCTACTTGGCTGTATCCCAATGGAAACGCGCAACAAAACGGCCCAAAGTAGTACATGTACCTTTTCAGGCGTGGGCCGTTTTGTAGCGCGTTAGGGACGGGCGGAAATACGCCAAGGTGGGAACGAGACCATTGAATACAGTGGGATTTATATTTTTGAGCGTTTTGTAGAGCGTTCGTCGAGCGTAGAACGCGCTACAAAACGTTCAGGTGTGAACGAGGGCTTAGCGAGTATCTTACCAAGAATGACATTCCTATTGCAGGGGATGCCTACATTTTTTAACTGGAATCTTAGTGCCGACCTCTGGGAAAATCAATGATCCAATCACACAAGCAGGACATTTTATTACTGGGGGCATTCTGTACACCAAATAAAATGACAGTGGCTGAAGATTGAAATGAGGAGGTAATTGTACTAATATTACATTACAAACTAGCTCGTGCAGCAATTTTAGACGCTATATTTATTTTTTAACAAACATTTACTTTAACCCTTCGGGTTTTACTGCCACCTGTAGGAGGATTGGACAGCGGTAAGCCTAAAAACTACACCGGCCCAGGATAACCCTCCCACTACCAGCATGCCTCTGTCTTTTGCTGGTGTCCTAGGAGGGTGGGTGTCTTTTATTCAGCTCTGCTGTTGAGACTACTATTTTTTACCAGCATTTGTTCCTCCACTACATGCTCCTAGAGCTGTTCTCTACGATTGCAGCAGTCTGGTGCAGCCATCCTCGGCCTGGCTTTTGGAGTGCTGCATCTGGGCCCCACAGGACTGGATGTTGAAGGCTAGCCTGGAAGGGACCACCTTCTGCTATTACATCAGAATTGAATTAGACCATTCTGCTTCTATTGATGGAGTGTGCACTACTCTGAAACCAGAAGATCAGCCTGCTATCTCCAAACTTTTAGAGCTCCAAAAGCTGCAAGAACCTTCCTATTGCACCTTCTTTTAGGGATTGAAAGCACCCTGACATGTCCTTGGCATCCCTAAACGCTAACTACATATTTTCCTGTTTGGAAAGTATTTTGCCACATAGTGGTCTACCCTTCTCTGTGGCTCTAGCAGTGTCCCCTTAACAGAGAAACCACTAGAATAGTGGAGGGCATTCCTGCATTTAAGGATCCTACTGATGAGCGGTTGGAAACAGAGTAAAACATAAGACGGGAAGGGAGTAGAGCAGGAGGGATGGGTTGGAATGGAACCGGTCTTCCAACCAAGAGTCCCATTTTACCAGCAGATTATATCAGTTGTATACTGTAAAAATTACCATAGAAAATGGTTGTGTAAGACATACTCATTGGTGGATAGGGATGGTCTCGATGTTCGAGTCGAGGAACAGTTCAACTCGAACATCGCTAGTTTGTTGTTTGCTGTTCGCCCGCCAAGCGCCCCACAAGGCACTGCGCACTGCACTATGCCTTGTGAAGCCCTGATTGGGTAAAGCAATGCACCTGACCTCAGGTCAGGTGCAAGACTTTACCCAATCACAGCACAATGCCCTGTGAAAGCCATGATTGGACAAAGTAATGATGACTTTGCCCAATCATGGCTCACACAGCTCTCCTGTCAGGTGCCGGGCAAATGTAAACAGTTGGGCAGAGCTAGCAGTGATGTCACCGGTAGCGCCGCCAAATAGTTTGTTTTGCGGCGGGCGTCAGCCGTGAGCGGACAGGCCGGCGGGCATCAGGGTTTTTAAAAAATATATATTTCTATTTTATTTTTTTTAATTTCATCGAGTCGTCGTCATCCTAGACAACGCTGGACATCGTGATTGACCTTAGGATTACGTCGGTGGATCCATTTTTGAGGGTTTTTTTTAATTAATGATTTGTCAAAAACATGTCCTTTTTTTCCCTTCAATTAAAGGATTTTTTTTCAAAAGTCTGGCGTATTTTTTAAAAATTTGATTTAACTTTAGTGAATGGGTAGGGTTATAAGTACCCCTTACTCATTTACAAAGGGGTGGGGGGCATCTGGGTGCCCCTTTATTACAAAAAACCTTTCCTGCCAGGCCTGTGCACAGATCAAGGGTCTGGTTAGGAACTTTAGGGGAGACCCCCTGTTTTTTCCCCCCATTATTGGGGGTAGGGTTCCTCAAAATTCCTACCAGACCTTAAGGCCTTTTATGACTTTGAGGGGGAACCCCACACACTTCTTTTTCTTTTAATGGGGTCCCTCCTACAATTCTTAACAGACCTCAAGGGTCTGGTATGACTTTTGGGGGTAAACCCAACATTTTTTTTATTTTCCCTTTTATTTAAATGGGGTCCCTCCCAACATTCTTACCTACCTATGGGAAGGAGGTGAGATGCCGGCCGCTCGCAGAGCTCTCCTCCCGCAGCGCTCGGCCGGCTGACACACTTTCTCTCCTCCCCGCCTGGACACAGAGCAGCGCCCAGCGGGGAGGAAAGAAAGCACGCATGCGCCGATGTATCGGCAGGAAAATGGCACTTTCGGCATTATGCCAAAAGTGCCATTTGCGGACGATATATCCCTAAAAAAAAAAAGGATTGACCATACTTTGCGCTGTACACATGTAAATGCTTGCACAAATCTCTATATGCGTACAGTGCAAATGTACTCTGTTGGAGATGCCTGCATCCTAGCAATGTAGGATGCTGCATGGCAGGGGCCACCTTTAATCTAGCAGTGAAGGTTGCTAGGCAGCTCAGCGTTGAAGGTTGCTGGGTGGCACAAGCTGCCTGAGCCCTAGCAACAAAGAACGCTATGCAGCTTAGCAAGGGCTGTGCGCATCCTAGCAAAGAAGAGCCTGCAAGAGCCGTCTGTGTCCTAGCAATGAAGGGTTCTAGGTGGCAACAGCCACCCTCATCCTAGCAACCAATAGGTGGTTAATAATAGTGGGCTCACTCTTAGTCAATATAGGAAATCCATTGGCACATGTAAGTATAACTACCAACGGACGACCGAAATCAAGGCATAATAATAATAACAATCAAAATAGTGGGGAAAAACAAGGTAGTAAACTTTTGTCCCACAAAAAGAGAGGAATTAAATGTATGTACACCAACGCTAGAAGTCTGGCAAATAAATTAGAAGAGCTTGAAATAATGATACTTGAAGAGGACTTCGACAAAGTGGGTATAGCAGAAACCTGGCTGGACAGCACGCATGACTCGGCTACTAATATAGAGGGGTATAACCTGTTTAGGAGGGACAGAGGTGGGAGAAGGGGGGGGGTGTTTGCATTTACGTTAAATATAATCTAAATGTTCATATAAGGGGCGATATTGCGTCAAATAATGGGGAAGACGTGGAAACTCTATGGCTAGAGCTAGATATGATGGACGCTAGCCGTAAACTTCTTGTGGGTATTTGCTATAAACCTCCAAATATAGGGGAAGAGGGAGAAGTCAATCTTCACTCACAGATAGGAATAGCTGGGAGAGAAGCACTAAACCTATGCATATGACGGCACAAGTGTTACATGCAAGCGAGATCCCACGTAAAATCATATTCCCGCATGCATTGGCCCTAAGTGTGAGTGTTTGTTTCAGTTTTAGTGATTTGTTCTCTCAGTATACCTTAAGGTGGCCAGTGGCCAAAGACCTCGGAGGTCAGTCAGACATGCGGCAATGTTCCAATCAGCCTAATTGTTTAATTTGATCTTCCTTTAAAAACACTACAAATAAAGTAAAATACATGTTGGTCTGCCAGAAATATGGTGTGCATCTAACTTAGTTGGGCTGACAACACAGTGCCATTTTTCACAGTGCCATTTCTGCACTAAAAAAAAGAAGAGAAGAAGAGCTTGGATATGTCTGCAGCGTTACATCCAGAACACTCATTGGGATACTGCAAATTCTACATTGTGACCAGCATTCTAGGCTCCGTTCACCCCTCGGTGTTGCGTAAACACATGGCAAATTGTGTGCATTGGTGCATTCACACAACGTGCGTTCGGTGCCATCACTTGTTAATGGGACCCCAAACACGCACAACATGTGGTAAAAAATATGCGTGAAGCTCACAGCTGAGCATGCTGCATGAGCTTCATTGCAACGTGTGATGTGCGTGTAGCAGCCCAATGAAATGAATAGGCTGACGTGTGGCAAACGCAGACAAATGTGCACAAGCGCGCCATTTTTTTCGGTATTCTGCGCTGCAGGTACTTTGATATTTATTCCGTCATGCAATGCCATACAGAAATGAATTTTACATCTTTGTTTGGGGACAGATAGAGCCGTCTTTTGGTGGTATTTAATCACCACTGGGGTTTGAATTTTTTTCTTCCCAAACATGTAAAAAAAAACAAAAAACTTTTCTCCTACATTATGTTGTGAAACATTTATTGTTACCCAATTTCTTGGTAAAATATAAGAGATGGGGCCACAGCGGGTAAATAGATACCAAACATGGCAAGCCTTAAAATTGCGCATGCAAGCAAAATACTAACATACCCAAAATTGGACATAGGCGACGCTTTAAAAGCTTTAATCGCTCATCAATTTAGAGTTAACAGTAATTGATGGCCCTAAAATTATTGCTTGCACTCCATCGTTCACACTCATATGTAACGTGTGTCGAAATGGTCATTTTCGCTCGTAGGCGCACCTGACGTGTGTTTGCGTTTGTATGTGCATGTAGATAGGGCGGGAGACTTTAAAATAAGTTTTTGTGCTTTTTAAAATTTGTTCATACGGTATGTTATTGCTATCACATAGGGGGATAACAAGCCCCTTATTTGATAACAAATATATAGTGGCAGGTCCTCTTTATGGAGACATCAGGGGTCACCAATGGACCCCAAAGAAGGTGAAGCACAGATCTGCTTCACCAGTTTCTTCTCTGGCTACAACAGCCGGAACAATTACAGCTTGAAACCAGAAGTGATGCAATACATATCGCTTCCGCTTTCAGTGATTGGAGGGGGGATCAGCTGCTGGAATTAAGCTCATCTGCCTCCAATTGAGGTACAGTGAGCCGCTGTGCCAATCCCAGGCCCACATGGAGGACAGTGCAGCCCGGGATCGCCTGAAGCGATGGCGGAGGGGCGCACACTTCCCCAACACTGTACAAGCAGTTGGACGGCTCTATAGATTGTATATAACAGCCATTGCTGCTTGTTTAAATTGTTCAAACTTCTTATAAGTTGTTTATAAACATTCACCTGCCATGAAGCGTGCAGCCGTCTGGCCGTTTAAGTACAATGGCTGGACAGCAAGTGTGTGCTTTTATTATTTGTTTTGTAAAATCTGGAGTACGCCTTTAATGTGAATAGGTGAAGGAAACTTGGAAGGTCCAATGGTGCTGGTCGGGGGCAGGAGGCGCTCCGGTACCATTTATCTTCAGGCTTCAAATACTCGTATACTATAGTATTCATATATTCATGTCCGGGAGCCAAATGAAGAAACATGTGACACCTGTCCGCTCCCAGGAGGGTGGGAGGAGCCCAGGAGAACGTCAGGGGCAGAGCAGCTCTGTGATTGGATGATGACCATATATGGGCAGTAGCCCGCGCTGGTGAATTCATGTAGTGCTCGGTACACGCTCTCGGATCAGATGGATAAAGCGGAGCGGCTTGCAATGATGGACGATGTGATCACCGATGATAGCGAGGTATTTACTGAGATCATGGCAGAGGCTGATCAGCCAACAACTTTCCCAGCCCCGTCTATTCCCCGGTGTCCCCCTGATAGGTGGGCTCAGATCACGTTTAGTAGACCCTCCTGGGTAATGAAAGCTGGTCCGTCCTAGAAGCTGTGTAGGTCATGGTGGCCGGTTATTGTATCCGATTGTGGAGAGCAGATCTGAGGGTCTGTGTGTACTCAATGCAGCTCATCGATCTATGTGGCTTTTCTAGGTGTGTGTGGAAGTCAGACACCTGGTGCTTTCCCTGCATTACAACTACAATTCCCAGCATGCCCTGCACAGTGGGATTATTTCAAGAACTCTGGGCTAAGTTTTTTTTTTATTAACCCCTGTAGTGGGGCTTCCCCTGAACGGCAAGGGTTAACTGCTCCTTTGTGTCTAGGTGCTAAAAAGACAAAAGTTTTACTTGCCTGAGCCGCCATGTTGGTGTTCTGGTAGAATCCTGGACCGGTGACAAATCTGGACTTGCACGCCGCTTTTGGGAGGTGGCGTTATCTGGCGTGGGGTGAACGTGCAAGCTGATGGGCACAGTAAATGTTAAGTCGGCTGATAAGGTCCAGATTTTTTTCAGGCTATTTGCCTGTATTGCGCTGGGAAGCCAATGGGTCCAGAAAATTCACAGGCGAGGTGCCTGCAGACACAAAGTTTAAAATATTTCTTATTATTTTAAATGTGTCTGCAGGCGCCTCGCCTGTGAATTTTCTGTACCCATTGGCTAACCTGCACATGCGCAAACCGCCTGTGAAAAATTTTGGACCTGATCAACTGTTCTGTTCTGCGCTCAACTGTTCTGCGCTTGTGCGTTCAGCCGACACTGCCTGAGACCTTTCCGGTGAGGAACAACGGCTTCTCTGGTCTCAGAAGCCTCTTTCCTCCTATGCTGCACCATTGGAATGTTGCTCAGCCCCCTCGTGTCTTTACACAGTAAGAGGAATTTATCAAAA
Source organism: Nanorana parkeri (assembly GCF_000935625.1). Lineage (NCBI taxonomy): Eukaryota > Metazoa > Chordata > Amphibia > Anura > Dicroglossidae > Nanorana > Nanorana parkeri. The sequence goes on from NW_017306818.1 coordinate 320,553, forward strand.
CTGAAGCTGCTGTGCATTTAAACCAATCAGCTTCTCTCCTTCTTTCACTTTTAAACCTTAACTGAAGAGAGAAGCTGGTTGCCATGCCCAGCTCCTCCATATTTTGTCTGCTCCAGTTTTGCCCCCCCCCCCCTCGTGTATAGAACTTGATGATTTATGGGACGTTAGACCATTGCAGAGGAGGGGAAGCGAGGCTGGAAATACCCGTCTTAGGGCTTATTCACACCAAGTGCGCAGCAGAGCAGCTATGGAACGCATCAAAATCAATGTATAGTCCCAGAGCATGTGTAAACTGCAGCATGCCCATTTCAGCTCTGGAACGCACCAAAACGCATGCAGACGTCCTGGAACACACAAAGCCCATTTTAGGATCTATATATTCAATACGTATCGGATACTGTAACATGTAATATAAACATGCAAACTAACTTCCGTTGGTCTGTTCAATCGTTCTCGGCTCCGCCCTTAACGCATTTCCTGACTAAAAAAACTGACCACATAAACAAACAGTATTACAGGGTGAATCGCCGGGCATGACCCATCTATAGGAGAGGCCAGCACTGAATGGGTCCACCTCTGAAGGACAGACAAACACATGCCACCTAACAACACAGAAGTACAAAGAGCAAAAGCAGGGTGGATTTGATTTAAGTCAACTTAATTTAAAGGAGAACTATGAGGTGAGTGCTTTTCACTCACCTCATAGTTCTAGCCGACGTGTGACAATGAGACTGTCACAGATCGGCTCAGTAGATCGGAAGGTGAGGGAACACATACCGGGTTCGCTCACCTCTCGATCCTGTCACGGCTCTCTGCCGTGACAGGGGAGGGGCTGGATTCCCCCCTCCCCGCTCCGATCCGCCAGCGCTGACTGGCGGAACGGACGGGGAGGGGACGGGTACAGCTGGCTCTGCCTCTAGCAGCTAGGCGGATCCAGACATAATTGTCGGGATCCGCTTCAGCTGCGGCGTCTCAGTATACCGCGAGCTACAGCTCGTGGTATACTGAGCTTAGGGTGATGGGAGGACGCTAGTTTGTGTCCTCCCGTTGCCCTTAGGAGAACTATGGGAAAAAGACTTAACCCCATAGTTTCTCCTTTTTTTTTTTTTTATCATGATTTTTAAAGGTCAACTGTCATCTCTGTCCCGCAGCAGCTCCTCCTCTGACCCGCTGTTGACTCACCGACAGTCCCATTCACTTTAATGGGATGGGTGGTGATGCTGCAGTGACCCAACAAGGTGAGGGACGTGGTAGGCAGCAGGTCAGTGGATGCCCGCTAAGTGCTCTTTAAATGTAAGGACTCATTCTTGCTGGTAGTAAGAAGCTTTAATATTATTATTTGCAAACAAAATGAAGGTTTCCTATTTTAGAATAATAAGCTGTCGGGTTAGTAAAACAGCGATATCGGAACCGATTTTAGGTTAATGGGTTAATCACACATAGTTGGAGAACTACTCCAAATTCTTTTAACAAAAACAACATTATGTTGCATATTCTTGTATTTGCTTAAACATCAGTGTTTAGTAACTGAAGTGCATAAACAAAATATCTTTGAAAAAAACAAACAAAAGATCTGAAAGTGAATATATCAGCCGGGTCCACATAAACAAAACCTCCAACCACTGTCTTCTGCAGCTCACTCATGTTTCATCTTCGCTCTTTGTTCATGATCTGCTAAAGAAAAACAAGCTTTCCAGCTTTATCAGGCTCCAGATTTCTCAATTTGGGCCCCATTCACACTGCGTGATTTGCAAATCGCGCGTTTGTTGCGCAATTTGCAATTTGTCGCATTGAGCAAGCTAGAATCGCGGCAAAATCCGCTCCAAAAAGGGTCCTGCTGTAGCGACGCACGACCTGCGACAGCAGGACCCTTTGCCCCACTGCCAAGCATTGGAGAGCGATATCGCGCGGTAAATAGCCGCGATATCGCGGGAATTACCGCGCGGTAAATAGCCGCGATATCGCGGGAATTACCGCGCGATAAATCGCTCAGTGTGAACGGGGCCTTAAAGTCAACAAGTCCAGAAGAGAATATTCCTTCAATGCCAGCAGAAGAGGCAACTGCAGTTAAAGTGAAATCATTACTTCAACACTTTCTGAATCCAAGTGCTTAAGCGACACTGACTCTCACCAGTTCACTGGTGAAACGTTCTTTAAAACGTTAGTTGGCAGTAGAGATGGATGATTGCGGGATACCCATGTCATGGCTAACTCCTCTTCTTCAGCACTTAAAGGGTTTCTAAACCCGCACGTTTTTCTGCATATATCTAATGATAGCACGCAGTAGATATGCAAAAAGTAAAAAAAAACGCTTTAAAAGCGGTTTAAACTTACCTGTGTCTTCGCCACGCGCTCCCGTCAAATCTGAAAATTCTTGGGCGCAAAGCATCTTGGGGCGGGCGCATGCGCAGTTTGGATTTTCGTCCGGGAGACGAGACGCAAGGTAAGTCTATGGACGGCGTGCACCCGCATGCAGACACTGGGACAGGAAGTGCAGCAAGGACAGAGGAGTCGGCGCTGGATCGGAGACCCGCTGGAGAGGAGGCTGAAAATGACGGGAAACATCGGATTAAGAGACATCATTAACATTGGGTGAGGGAAAAAAATGTTCGCCTTTGTCACTTTAAGGTTTGACCCTTGGTACCGTATATTGATAATGTTTGCAAGATAATGAGCTGGAGACAGTGCTTGTCCCATTCGCTTTTTTAAATCTTGTAATTTCTGTTTATACAAAAACAAAGGGAGCAAAGACAATGGCGCACTAGCTAACTTGGCAGACCCTAGCAAGAAAATGTCTGTATAATAAACACTTACATGTAGGTCCAGGGACCAGAGGAGGGACGGCCTGTATGGAGGATTGGGACACCAGTGGTGTGTGCCCGAATCTGGCTGGTATGCTGCCTGAAGAAGTTCGTCCACGGGAGGGAGGAAAAGGCTGTGAGCGAGGAGAGGGGAAGCGGAGTTGGGACTCCGCAGTCCGTGACATCGCTGTATGAATGAGGGATCTGAGCGGTGTGAAAGAGACTCAGCGGTGTTGGGTGCAGGCTATGCTGCTGTGGATGTCAGTGCTCGGTCTCTGTCTGGAGCGGTGTACGGGAGTCGGTGTGCGGGAATGCCGACAGGCGATCAGATCCGTGATGGTGGTGGGATGGAGGTTATTGAGGGGGGAGAAGAGCAATGCGTTTACTATCCGAGCCTGCACCCAACACCGCTGAGTCTTTCACACCGCTCAGATCCCTCATTCATACAGCGGTGTCACGGACTGTGGAGTCCCCGCTCTGCTTCCCCTCTCCTCGCTCACAGCCTTTTCCTCCCACCTGTGGATAAACTTCTTCAGGCAGCATACCAGCCAGATTCGGGCACACACCACTGGTGTCCCAATCCTCCATACAGGCCGTCCCTCCTCTGGTCCCTGGACCTACATCTAAGTGTTTATACAGACATTATTTTGCTAGGGTCTGCCTAGTTAGCTAGTGCTCCATTGTCTTTGCTCCCTTTGTGTTCCTTTGTTTTTGCATTCACAGGTTCTCCTCCTGTCTCCCAGGGCTGCATCTTTTTAGTTGGCTATCCGTTCCTAGGGCCCCATCCGAGAGCGCTGTTTGTCTTTTTTTTTTCTAATTTCTGTTAAGTGCTCACTTCCTGGATTTTGTTTAAAGCTTCAGAAACTGGTATCGGGATGCTCCGCATATGATCAACATTTCTCTAAGCCCAATGTTGAGGATCTTGGCTGTGATGGTGGTTTTTTTTTTTTGTTTTTTGTTTTTTCCTCCTCGATTTTGCTCACAAACGGTCATCAGAATAGGCCAGTTTTTTTTTTCATATATTGTTCCAAAACAGTCCACTACAGAGTTCCATCCAACATCTTGTGGAGCTACACAAATCTTTGGCTAGGAGGTGCATCAAATGAGCGCTACAACCGTATGTTATTAGCTTGGCAGTTTCTTCATGTTCTAAATTTCTTCTCATTTTGGACACATTTGCAGCATTCTGTGACCAAACTGCATAGTTTGAATATGACTAAAAGTTGATGGCTGTAAGCACCCCAACCAGTGTGTCCCAAACTTGCTGGACAGCTGTTACAGGAAGTGATCAAATATCTAGTGGCCGGATCAACGGGTATCAAAACTGTTACGGGGAAAAACAAACTTGGTTACGAGCTGTATATAACATGTTATGCCCATAGTACCACGTTAGGGGTTCTAGGAATAGTAAGAAGGCTTTGTCCTCATGGCTGTATATGAATCTAGTTTGCACAGCATGCCGCAAGTATCTGATATGCATTTTTTTTTTTTCTTTTACGCAGGCTTGGTTCAATTCACTAAATAAACACCATAAAACATCACTTGTGGAATGGAGTAAAAGCTGCAATATTAATCTTGTACAGGTGAATGGTCAGAGAAAATATGGTGGCCCTCCTGAAGGTATGAATAATCACCCTTGAAAATGGTTTGAAGGGGCCAGAATAGTTATGCAGGGGTGGGGGGGATGCTTAAAGCTGAATTCCAGATTAATTGCATAAATGGGAGCTATTTACAGGGACACTATTACACACGCATACACATGCAGAATCGCATACACACACGCAATAGGTTGAACTTGATGGACCTGTGTCTTTATTCAACCTCAAATACTATGTAACTACATTATATGCCTAATGCATTTCTTTTTCTGTCCATCCAGTTACAGGATATACACCGCTCAGCCATATTACACAATTAGATCCTTCCATGCCACCCAATCAGCTGCTGGTGGGGAATTCCTTACCTACAGTATGACATACGCAAAGGAATGGGATGCGGTGACATCAAGGACCTTATATGGCTGCATGACTATATTAGATACATTTACCTGATATGGTTGACATCAGCGTAAGCTTCCTGCTAACATGCAGCTGTAGAGGGGGAATGCCTGCACAACAGCTGATTTGGTGGGGATACCCATGTCACTTCCTTGTTCAGACCAGGTTTGGTACAAACTTTGAATCATCCAGATTTGGGAACAATCAAGATATCCTTCCCACCTGAAAGGGACAGTGACAGAAGAAAGGGTAAATTAATGAGCCCATCTCTCTGCAGAACAACCAGCTCATTGTGCTGCTTCTATCTCCCCCAGTCTGAACTCTGCTGTACAGGGAATACAGAAGGCTTGATACTACTTTAAATACTACTTGAAATTCAGGTGCCCACAGTGCTTCCGTTTGGAAAAATAATTTAATGATATATTAGGTTTATTACAAAAAATGCATTCATGTTAGGGATGCGCCGAAAAATATCGGCGAAAATGGCACTTTTGGCATTTAGCCAAAAGTGCCATTAGCTGGCAGATACAGTGGTGCATCCGTGATTTCTCTCCTCCCCGCTGGGCGCTGCTCTGTGTCCCAGCAGGGAGGAGAGAAACTGTTACAGGCAGCTGAGCGCTGCGAGCAGCCGGCGTCTCTCCTCACACACCACTCAGCCTCCTGTCCCAGAGCAATGTAGGTGTAGACAGCCAGTGCTGTCACATGAGGCTGAGCTCTCCTCTAGCACCGCTCGCTCAGCCTCCTGTCACAGAGCAGTGGGGGGGCGGAGATGGTGCTGTCACATGAGGCTGAGCTCTCCTCTAGCACCGCTCGCTCAGTCTCCTGTGACAGCTGTCAGGATGGAGAGCGAGGTACAAAACACTCAGTGATCGCTGAGTGTTTGTAAATTGAGGACAGAGTATGGTTACTATATCCTCAATAATGAATGGGAATGATGAATGGGAAGCGATCAACATCACCTCTTGTTCATTCATGATTGTGGATATATTGACCATACTTTGTCCTCCATGTTCTGAATGAACAAGAACACTCAGTATAGAGGATTCCTGTTCATTGATAAATTGGGATGCAGAAAGAGATTGAGGGCTCCGGGTTCTCAAATCTCTTTTTCTATTTTAAAAGGGAAATATCAGGGGTCCGTTTAGACCCCCAATATTTCCCCGAAGCCCCTAATAAAATAAAAATATTTAATAAATATATTTTGAAAGAGTTAGAAAAAAAACATGGAGGGTTCTGCCTGACGTTTTTGTTTTTAAAAAATTCATTTCGGTGCACCTCCTAATTCATGTACATTAACTATTGATAAAAATGTAGCTTATTTGTGTGGCACTCAGCTGGAGATCCTCATCATCTGACACTGTCCTTCCTTCTGGAGGGTGGCTACTTTTGTTCCCCATGGTCCCTGTGTGTGTTGTAAAGTATTCGCCACTCCAAGCTCACTCCTGTGATGGACTACACTCTCAGGTTTAGTTTACCAATTTGTATCAAGGTTGTAGTCCATCATGAGAGTGAGCTTGGAGCGGTGGCTACTTTAGAACACACAGGGACCGTAGGGAACAAAAGTAGCCACCCTCCAGAAGGAGGAAAAATGTCAGCGCCAATTCAGATTTGATGATCTACAGCTGAGTTATACACAAATAATTCTTAATAGTTCAGGTACTTGAATGCATTTTTAAGACTTAAAACTGACCTTTACACTCAATTAAATTCTACCAATGCATCCCTTGATTAATAATAACAGACATGTCAGATATGAAATGCTGTGATTTTTTTTTTTTTTTTTAAATACTTACTTGCAGAGCAGTCACTTCCTGCTTTTGAAAGGACAAAATGACTTCAGTTTGCCAAAGCAATGCACACTGGGATTGCATTGTCAGCAGAGCATTGCTGGGAAATCTCTTCCTGAGTCTTTCCTCCCTCCTGAGATGTGCATGGCCATATGTCCTAGTGACATGTGCCAGAAATCAAGGAACTGAAGGGAGATCTAAGCAACCTGGCCACTGATAGACTGGGGAATCAATGAGGCATGCAATTATCTAGAAGTATGTGTTTGTACACTGCCATTACTTATCGCCATTACTAAACTTTTTTTAACCCCTTCATGACTGAGGCCTTTTTTTCATTTTTTTTGTACCCATGTTGTATTCCACATTTTAGGCCTGAAAATTACTTAAAACCCCCCAACATTATATATTTTCTGAATGCCAAGACCCTATAGAATAAAATGGTGGTAGTTGCAAATTTTTATGTTGCGCAATATTAGCGCAACTCCTTATTAAACCCCAATATTTAGTGAAAAATTTAATTAAATGCCCCAAAACACAACAAAATACCCATTTTTTTAATGAAATATAAAAGATGAGGTTACAACGAGTAAAACGATACCCAACATGCCCAGGTTACAAATTGCGTGCATCCGTAAAACGGTGAAAAACCCCAGTACCCCAAAAAGTCCATAAAAAGCCCCCACAGGTCATCAATTTAGAGATGCCCTAGAATTATTGCTCACTCCGGCGTGCGCGGCGATACCCAACGTGTAGCGCGTTCGCCGTTTTCATACGTAGGCGCACCCGACGCGTGTTTACGTGGCGACACGCGTGCTCGCAGGGGCGGGGGACTTTTAAATATTTTTTATTTTATTTTAATTTTAAAAACTTTTTTATTTTATTTTAATTTTAAAAACTTTTTTTTACTTTGACTGCTATCACATGTGATAGACAGTCACGAAGGGGTTAAAGGTGTTTTGTTATTTTACAGAAATTGGTAAAGGTTTGCTTTAACTCCTGAGTTGTCACTTGCACTTTCTAGTGTCTGCTCGTTGGGCCTATTGTATTGCTGCTACCTAGACAAATCACATGGGCAGTCCACATATGTCAGTACAAGTTCCCCTCAAAGGATATTCCCATCTTTTTGAGACCTTTTGACTTTTATAGATTACAAAATTTAGCAAAGAATGTTGTTAAAGGAAACCTATATTGAGAGAAATAATTGGGTTACCATTGCTGGCCTAAAAAAAGCAGATTTTTGGCTGTCGCTGAAAAAAGTGTGTGTGTGTGTGGTCACTTATTGGAGGATCACCAGGAATTATTTTAATGAAAGCTGTACATTTAAAACATTGCATTAGAGTAGATCTAAACCTAGTCACTAAAAACCAAATTCATATATAATCTCTTGACCTATCTCATGTTGATAAAATGTGTCCATCTACAGCATTCATAATACCTTTTTTGTTACCCTATAATGGGAAGTGCCTGAACAACGCTCAGTCCTCATGCATGCTCCCCCATTGTAATGATCAGGAAGCCTGCGGTGAGAAATGACAGGCAGCCAGTGTTGGAACAAGTGTTTGTAGATGGAAGTGGCTGGACGAGCCACACACAGATACAGAAAAATATAAATTTCTGTAATAACACATTTATATTTGCAGGTTGGGTTGGAGAGGCCCCTCCATTTGGGACCGAGATATTTATCAACAAAATTCCACAAGAAATCTATGAAGATAAAATAATTCCACTTTTTCAGGCTGCTGGAATATTGTATGAGTTTCGTCTTATGATGGCCTTCAGTGGATTTAATCGTGGGTTTGGTTTTGCCCGATATGCCACTGTGCATGGTGCAGAGCTGGCCATCTCAAGGTTTAATGGATATGAGATTCTACCTGGCTGCAGGATTGGAGTCTTCAGAAGCGTTGAAAAATGTAACCTGGAGCTGGATGGCCTGCCATGTGTCCTGGATAGAGTTGTCCTGACCCGTGTCCTGTGTGAAATGACTTCTAATCTGGAGAAAGTGTCTCTTTTCGCAAGTCCAACCCTAGAGACGAAAAATCTTGCAGTCTTGAAATACAGTTCACACCGAGATGCTGCCATGGCAAAAAGAGTCCTTTGTGAAGGTTTGTTTCACATTTTGTGTGTGTCAAAGCAGCTAATAAAGTTTTTTGCTTTTAGCGAAAAGCAGTCTGAGGTGGCCGCCGGGGACAATATGACTGTGTACATTGTTACATTGTTAGTAGACACCTTGTGGTTTAGAAGTAGCGTTGTGGGGGACACAACAGCTCCTGAATCTTGGACCCATCATTGCTGGAGGACAGGACAGCACAGCAGGAAGTGTGCTGTGCTGTGTAGAGTTCACCCCATCACAAATTTAGTTCTGCTTTAAAGGGAAACTATACCTGTTTTGGGTCAGGTTTTCCTTATTTATATAAAATATACCGGTCTTATCTTTACAATCTTTTCCAAATATAATTTTAAAACATAACAAAGGGTTCTCAGAATTCTGTTTCTCAAACTGTTGTT
>NW_017306818.1:329726-341975 GCF_000935625.1 Nanorana parkeri
TTGTTTTTTTTTTTTTTTTTTTTTTTCTCCAGTGAAGGTACCATTTTAAAGGTATGCAGAATTCTCAAGGCACTGAATTTTAAAATGTAAAAGCTTCAAAAACAAACATTTTGGTCCCTCAAAATCAATACCCAGAACCTTATCCGAAATGAGGGACGGATATGGATTTTAAGGGGGAACACATGGTAGATGGCAGGAGGTGGAGTTGAACTTGCGCCCTTTTCTGAATGGATCGCTCTGGATTAGTGCCTTGTTTTTGTACTAGTGGACGGCCCACTTGCACCATACCATGTGACCATTTTCTGGCACCCCTGAGGAAGCCAGAAGGCACCCTGTTTTGAGAGGCTGATCTAAGGAGACAGAACTAGATCAGTTTTTGTAGCACCCTTTATGTGATAGAAACTTCTAACTTTCAGTACTGCATGATGTGAAAAGCATCCTAGAGCTTAGCCAGCTGGCAAGATGGCCAAATAAGTAATATTTTATAGTTGCCCAATAAAATAAAAAAACACCAGGTTGTAGAAAAATGAACCCTTGCAATGGGGCTACCCCCGCACTGCAAGAGTTAATGTCGGTTTTGGTCTAGGTGATGATGAGCTCATCTGATCCTTGGTTCCAACTGGCTGCTACGCTGGTCCCCGCAGTCTCTTCTCCACTGGGCTCTGGCAGTTTAAGTCCTGCTGACGTAATCACATTTATTGCAGGGTTGGTTATTCATCTGTACTAAATATGAGGACACCAAGGGATATACCACAGCTAGAGCGGAGGGTCCTCGCTTCCGCAGGACAGAGGATCAGGTGAGTACTTCTTTCTTCCAGCCCCTAGAGAAAAACGAGCAGTTAACCTTGCAGTGCGGGGGTGGGGTTAATGTTTCTAGAACCTGGAGCTCTTCTTTAAAATTGTATTTAAATTGGTCAGTTCACTGATCAGTTTCATGTCTTCACAGGTTCCCGTTTACTCTTTGGTTGCCGTGTCCAGGTAAGCTGGCTGAAGAAGACGCACAAGAGAAAAATATCTTTCCAGACCTTTCTAGAGCCTCATTCCAGTGTCCCTTGTATGAGCTTAAATAAGGAACCTGCACCCAGGGGTGTCGAGTGCCTTCGCCTCATCTGTGACCAACTCGGCTTGGCTCAGCCAGTTTACCAAATCAAGTTTCTCCGTCTTGGCTCATGTGGATGGTTGCGGTTTTGGTATCAGGTAGCCATACCAAACTATTGTGATCCATTTACTGGATATGCCTGGTTGATTGGTGACAAACTCATCCCCACTGACAAGTATGAGCAAGCAAAAGAAATTGTTGCATTAAGGATACTGGCGAAACTAGGTGAGTGGTATGCGTGTAAATAAAAGAACCCCAAAATCCACATGGGAAAGATTGAATCAGGAAGATGTGTGTTTTTGCTTTTAGTAGCAGATTATAGATGGATACATATGACTTGTAGGTTTTAAAGCCCAATTGTATGTTCTGCACTCCTCTCGCATCCTTAAAGTGACATTAAAGTCCTATTTTTTTTTTTTTTATTTCCCCCCCAATGTTAATGAAAGCACTTTTTCACTCACTTCATAGTTCTAGCCGACCTGTGACTATGAGACTGTCACAGTTCGGCTTGGTAGATCGGGAGGTGAGCGAACATATACCAGGTTCCCTCGCCTCTCGATCCTGTCACAGCTCTCTGTCGTGACAGGGGGAGGGGCTGGATTCCCCTCTCCGATCTGCCAGCGCTGACTGGCGGAACGGAAGGGGGAGGGGGCGGGTACAGCTGGCTCTGCCTCTAGATAGGCAGAGCCAGCTGTCACGCAGCTGGGCGGATCCCGTCATCTAAGTTGGGATCCGCTGCGGCGTCTCAGTATACCGCGAGCTGTAGCTCGTGGTATACTGAGCTTAGGGTGACGGGAGGACGCTAGTTTGTGTCCTCCCGTTACCTTAAGGAGAACTATGGGGAAAAGCCCTAACCCCATAGTTCTCCTTTAATCCGATCTTTCTTGTCCTTTTCATCTGTCCCTCCAGCGCTGCGGGTCTCAGATCCAGCGCCGATTCCTCTGAGCTTGCACTTCCTGTCCCACGGTGTCTGCATGCGGGTGCATGCGTCCATAGACTTGTGTCTCTCCTCGCGTCCCAGACAAAAATGTGAACTGCGCCCGCCCAAAGGTGCTTTGTGGCCGCCAGAGGATCTTCACATTTTCGGATGGGAGCGTGTAGGGAAGACACAGGTGAGTATAAACCTCTGTTAAAGCGGGTTTTTTTTTTTTGCATAGATCTACTGCTAGCAAAAAACAGGCTTTAATTATTCTTTAACCCCTTCGTGACGGGAGACGTACAGTGTACGTCTTGTCACTTTGTGCCTATATGACTGGCCACGTACACTGTACGTGACGAGTTATATCAGGCTTTGTAATGCCGGTATTTGCTGATTCTCAGCATTAACAGTCATTAATGAATGTCTCAGTATTGAGGCATTAATTAATAAAATAATTAAGCTTTTTGTAAAAGCTTCTTCCTTTCAGTAATGAAAGAATGAAGCCGTTACATGCAAATACAGGACCGCAATTTGCGATCCCGTATTTAACAGCTGAAAATAGCAGAGAGGCAGCAGTGACTCACCTCGCCTCTCTGCTATTTGTTTTGACAGCTCAGGGGGTCTAGACTTGCAAGAGCTGTGTCCTTTTTTCTTTTTAATTGAATATATTTTGTAAAATATCCTGGAGTTAATTTTAATCTATTCTGAAGGATGATTCTAGGCCCTGGGGGCTAGAGGTCCTCTGAAGTCTGGCAGTTGCTTCCCATTCTCCCCCACCCCCCCTTTTTCCCCCCCTCTTTACACTTTTTTCTTATCTGCATGTAGTTAATACATAGAATGATATTCATGTAAGTTGTTTGGGCTTTTTCTTCTACTTGTACAATTTTTACACAGCCAATGTTTATTTGCATTTCAGGGTATGTCGGTGACTAGTGGCCATCGCTTTTTCAAGATCTGGATAATCTGGTTTTATGTTTTTATAGTGTTATGTAAATATAGATATTTAATCACTAAAGCATAATTGTATCTAAATAAGTTCTGTTGCACTTGCAGTACAAATAGCACATAACTACTGAAGTTCTGAAACTGGACCATGTATCAGTTTGGTTTTTACCCTTGGTAGGGGGTAGCGATAGACATGGTGAATAGACTTTGTGAAAGCCATTTGCTGGTGTCTGTTTTTGCACTTGCACAATTTTGTTAAAGATAATGTTTTTATATGCAATTTTTTTTTTGCACCTGACACATTTTGTATTTTTCAGCTTGTACATTTTTATGAACACTTAAGACTTTAGTTTATTTTTTTGTTAATGTTTTAAGACGTTTGATATGTAGATTTTAGAAAATCTGTAATACAAGATAAAAATGGGTAAGTGTGTGTGTAGTGTTTTTTTTTTTTTTTTTAAAGGTCTTAAGCATAAAACATGGAAATGTAGTGCTGAGATATACTGCATGTGGGTTTGTTTTTCTTTCCCTGCCATGTGCTTTAAACATTTCATGCATTAACTATCCACACTGCATTAGTTATCATTTTAATAAGATGGGTTAAAAAAAAAAAGCCTAGTCACAAGATGTTTAGTAATAGATAAATATGATTTTAGTGATCACTTAACATTTGTCAAGAAGGAGTAAGATACTTGTAGGAAAATATTTCAATAAACTTTTATTTTAAGGCAAGTTATCTCATATTAAAAAAAAAAAAAAAAAAAAGTTTGGCTTTTAAGCTATGAAAGTTTTTTTTTTTCCAGCTGGATTGTAAACTTACTTTGAGGACTTGTTTCCCACATCCAGTAGATAATACCTTAACAAAATCAACAACGTGTAGCCTGACCGGAGCTGCCAAACTTTAGCACGCAACACAAGTGCATTGTGAATAGTTGAGACGCTATTCGATGCCTATAGGGAAATATACAGCATGTCCCCTAACGGTTTAAAGTTCCAATCAGACATCTATCTGTAGCACAATATATACTGACCACCCCTGCTCTTAGAACTCTGTATGGAGTCCAGTTTTCAGTAACAACAAATTCAAACACTATTCCCTTTTCTATTATTTTAGTACACCAGTGGTAATGTCAGCTCAATACAGGAAGTTTGGAGCAGACTGCAATTCTGACAGGATCACTTGCTCCTTTTTTAGTATTTGCTATGATTTGAAAGTCTACTTTTAGCTTAAGCTTAAAAATTAGAATTATTTTTTTTTATACTCACTGTAAAATCATTTTTTAGGAGTCCATTGAAGAAGAAATCTTTAACCTTTAAAGGAGAACTGAGGTGAGTGCTTTTCACTCACCTCATAGTTCTAGCCGACCTGTGACAATGAGACTTGTCACAGGTCGGCTCAGTAGATCGGGAGGTGAGCGAACACATACCGGGCTCGCTCGCCTCTCGATCCTGTGACGGGGAGGGGCTGGATTCCCCGCTGACTGGCGGGAGGGGGCAGGTACAGCTGGCTCTGCCTCTAGATAGGCAGAGCTAGCTGTCACTCACGCAGCTGGGCGGATCCCGTCATCTAAGTTGGGATCCGCTGCGGCGTCTCAGTATACCGCGAGCTGTAGCTCGCAGTATACTGAGCCTAGGGTGACGGGAGGACGCTAGTTTGTGTCCTCCCGTAGCCATATGGAGGGTTGGAGATTGGCAAAGCCCTCTTTGTGCGAAGTAGACTTTCTAGCAACTGAAGGGCGCCACCAGAGGCAAACAATTAGTCTGTGGGCTGAAGGGTACTCTGCACCTGAATCGTAAAGAGGCGAGGGCAAATTGTAGAAGTGGGGGTGCATATTCATGTAGAAGGCTGTTCAAAGGGGTTACTTTACCTCTGAGTTTGAGCTCTATGGGCTGACGAGGAGTCAGGCTCTGAGAGTGCTTACTGCAGTAGATGAAGGGGGTGGGTAAGATTCATCCGACCGCTCCCTAGACCGCCTACATTTTTCCTGGAGCACTTTGTCCTCTTGTGGCATTACTGATCCAAGGGTCAAATGCAGGTCCAAAGAGATTATGTCCCTGAAAGTCCAAGTGAGTAAGCTGCTCCTTGGGTGTGTGGGAAGCGCCCCAGCAGCGTAACCAGAGTGCTGTATGTACATTAGATCCATGTGGGACTTAGTTTAGTTGTCTGTAACAAGCCCTCACAACTGAAGCATAAGGCTCCACATGAAACAAAGGTCTACTCAGCGGTGGAAAGTTCCATTTTGAGAGAACTAACCTAATCACACACTTTGGTGGATTAAGATAATGGCCACCACCCAGTTCAGGCTGGTTTTTTAAGGACTGATTCTAGCTGCCTGTAAAGCCTTAGCCAGGTACTTACTGTTATTTTTTTTTTTCGTGCTCTCTCTGCTTCTTGTAACATATGTTCATGTATCAATGACAGCTGTAGAGTTCAAAACACAGGCTTAAAGCAGAAGGCTGACCGTCCATATGTATGATGGCACACACTGCGTGAATAGGGTCCAACACAACCCCTTTTAATTCTGAAGTAATAGTAGGAAACTGCAGTGCCTCAGTTTGACTGATTCTGAGTCCCAGCAGTCTGTCATGGTGACCAGTTGCTCGGCTTACAATAAGGGCTTAGGAGGGTCAGACATGGCATCTGCAGGGGATGATTCTAGAGCACGTTTAGGCTCTGACAAAAAGTCTCAAGTGGACATAGACTTAATCCCACCATACTAAATAAAGGAACACTGATGACGTAGACACTATAAAAACTATAGCTTGCAGACATCAGTTTCCCCCGAGGATACTGAGTAGATGTCCCCAGACCCACTAAGGAAATATGGGCTGGGGTCACCCACAGGTGTGTTGGGTCCTTGGAGGGGGTAATGCAACTAGGCATAAGGTGCCCATACACTGCTCGATTCACGGAAATCCCACGATCGTACCAGAATCGAGCAGTGTGAACGAAGACTTGCGACCGTTTCTACTGTACGGTCGCACGTCTTTTGTCTAAGGAGCACGCTAGAAAATCGTGCGATTTTCGGCTGGTTTGAACGGTGCTTGGGAGACAAAGGCCGAACGGCCGCTGTGCACACTGCACGTTCAGCATTGCGGTCATTGGAAGCCCGCCCCTCGGGGGCGGGCTTGCCATGATCGAGAGTACAATCTGCCTGTCCAAGATGGGCAGATCGTACGTTTTTTAAAATTACTTTACAACCATCGCAAGACTAAGGTCTTGCGATGGTTGTACAGTGTATGGCCACCTTTAGAGTGCAAGGCATCAGTTTCTCACAAACCCAGGCACCTGGTGCTGATGAGGGTCTGGGGGCTGGAGGTGACCAGGCCATACTGGATGGGCAGTGGGAATGCACTGGAGATAGATGGGGTGCTTTGCAAGCAGGAGCAAAGAGCAGGATTGTGCTTTCTCTTTGCTGAAAGCATGCGACACTCCACCCAGTTAATTAACTCTCAGGAAGCTGAAACCAGTGTGGGTGAGAATTTTAAAAGGCACCCAGCAATGCAAATCATAAGGAAGCTACCAGTTCTTAAGCCTGAATGCCCTTGCAGTAAATCTTCCCAGCCATTGCCAGTGTTGAGTCTTGCTGTAGCTTTGGACCTGGAATGTGCTTGGTGGCTTAACTTTTACCAGTATAATCAGGTCTGGAAAGCATCACATTGCAGCCTAGCCCTACACATCCAGTACAGTGCTCTGGGTATGGCTACCAAAGTCAGACTGAGAAAGGGCCAATCCTTATAGCTGCTATGTAGAAATCAGTTTTTTGTGGTGTGATGAGCAGTCTTGCCTGGAGTCAATAGAAGAAGAAAAATCCACTAACCAAAAAGAAGAAAAACAAGCTAGCAGCAAAAATTGGTTAATCTTTGCTCAGCAGAGCTGAAGCAAAGAAGTATATCCATCTAGACCACCAGCAAAAAAAAACTAAGACATACTTGGTTGAGGAGGGGTTATAAGTGGGGGCTGGCTTACAATTTTTCTGTTTGCCAGTATCCAGGCCTCCTGTGGGCAGTACTATAACCTGGCTATAGCGGAATTCCTGTGTCCCTATAAAACTAGGAAACGTAAGCATGCTGGTAGTAGAGATGGGGGGAAGTGTTTATCCCGCTATGCCTACAGTTTTTGGTTTGCAAGTGTCGAAGCAGTGAAGACTTCCTGTGTCCCTTAATGGACGCAAAAGAAAAAAAGTTACGTATACCTAGTCATAGTTCCTTTTTAAACAACAATATGCTGCCATGTTAGACCACTTCACGAAAATATAATGTCATTGATACATGAACATATGTTACATATTTAGTAATGTTACTGGTGCTTAAAGACGGCCATAGTGAGACCTGTCCATCCCAACATTGCCAATTTCTTGTTACAACCCTGATGCTGCAGTGTTACATCCAACATTCACGCAGGGAGGGTATCCAACGCTGATCTATGGGAAAGGAAACAAGTGAAGATGGTTCTGAGATTTCCAACACAGGGAAAGTCTCTTTACCAACACACAAGGCACCCTGTTACAGGTTTATGTGACCGTTGCATTACTTGCATACTGTTAGGCTGGTTTACTAAAGGATTTAAGAATGTTTACATTGTGTGAACGGTCAATTCAATTATCCAACCATGTGCAAATGAAATAGGAAAACTGGGATTTGCTTATGAAATGATTGGACAGTTGAAGTGAATCTTAATATGTCGCTTTATTGAAGAGTCAGAAAAGATAAAGACATATTCTGGGCACTTGTGAATGCCCTGGGCGGGAATTTTACTGGCCACCTAAAAACTGCAGAATGTGGGACTGCGGTACTATAACAACCAATCAGGCCCTTCCTTCTTGCATTTATGAGCAGGGTAGAAAACAGACCCTACACTATTAATTGGTTGCTATAGGTAACTTCCTTTCCCCAGCTGATATACATAGTCCCATTGTGTGAATAAAATAAAGAACATTACAGATCCAATAAAGGCCCATTTGATTGTCTTAATCAAAATTGCTTTAGTCACTGTCTGTGTCATCACTGTCCTCATCTTCAGCCTCCTCCTCTTCTTTGTTTTCTGATGTCTCTTCATTCAAATCAGCAAAAAAGTCATCCGCTCCTCCAAATGCCTTCTTGCTCAGGGCTGGCAACTGCCTGTTCTTCTTCCGCTTCCTGTAAACATCCACTTTGATGGACCCAATGGATGAAACGTCCCAGAACTTTACTTTCTGGTCATGGGCACAGCTGGCCAAGAACTTGCCATCATAGGACTTTGCCAGCTGCTCTATAGGTTCCCCTGGATGCTGGCCCACAGTGCCAATCACTCTGTTTGGTAAAATATTAATCGCCCTGTAAAGAAAAAAATATATTCTAAAGAAAAAGTTTTGCCGCACATTATTGTGCAAACGTTTGGCACTTTTTTATTTCACTTAATTATCTCAACAGCCGTACTCCCTGGTGCTCTGGCATCTTGGTGTATTTGAATAAAGCATCTACTCAGGGAATAAATATTCTTAACCCTTGCATTGGGGCTACCCCGGACTACAAGGGTTAAGTGCTTGTTTTCATCTAGGGACAAAAATAACAAAGTTATACTCACCTAACCCTTACAGCCGACTGGCTGTTAGACCAGTACCTTCAGCCTGTCTCCTCCTCCACTGCAGTGATGGAAGGTCCCTAGGCCTCCTCACGTCCAATACACTGTATTGGACGTGATGACTTCCGAGGACCTGAGATCGCTAGAGTGGAGAGGGAAGAGAGGCTTCAGGTACCGGTCTAAATGCCAGCCGGCTACGAAGTTCAGGTGAGTATAACTTTGTTATTTTTGTCCCTAGACAAAAATGAGCACCTAACTTGTAGTCCGGGGGTAGCCCCGATGCAAGGGTTAAGAATATTTATGCCACAGAGTTCTTCCTTAAGAAAGGAAAGCAGCTCTTCTATGAATCCATCACAATAATTCTCATTATATCAATTATACATATTACATGCTTCTGTTAAACAGTATGAGAATCTAAACATCTGTAAAACAGTTTGTGTATTCACATCATCCTCTCCAGGCCAGGAAACTCTCAGTCCAGAATCATAGTGGTAGGGGACTGCTGAGGAAGGAGTAATAAACATTACAATCAATCACTCTATGTGTTTTATTAAAGGAGAACTATGGAGTAACCCTATTTTCCCCCATAGTTCTCTTCAGGGTCACGGGAGGACATAAACTAACGTCCTCCTGTGACCCAAAGCTCAGTATATCGCGGGCTATTGCCCACTATATACTGAGAGCGCCGCGGCCAGGACAGATACCGACAATACTGTCGAGATCCACCCAGCTGGCTGATTGACAGCGGGCTCTGTCTATCTAGAGGCACATGTGTCAAACTCAAGGCCCAGGGGCCGAATCCGGCCCACCAGGCCGTTTCCTAAACTTCTACTTCAGACATAGGTATTAAGTTATTACTAAAACCAGTGATAATGGAATGCAGAGGCAATTATGATAAAGATTAGATACATTTATATACTCTTACAGGCCCTTTGAGGGCAACCATAATGTTGATGCGGCCCACGATTAAATTGAGTTTGACACCCCTGATCTAGAGGCACAGCCAGCTATGCCCGACCCTCACCCGTCCGTCTCTCCAGTCAGCGCTGGAGGGGGGGAAGGGGGGGAATCCCTGCAGGGAGCCGTGAGTGACAGTCACCACTCTGCAGGGAGATGATTAGCAAGTGAGCAGATCGGCGGCATGTTTTTGCTCACTTCCCAATCAATAGAGCCAACATGATTCACTCACCCCATAGCTCTCCTTTAAACAGCCTCTTACTTCAGGTACTCTATGTAAACAAGAGCAAGGGGTGCATAGACAGGCAAGTATCATTCAGATAGATGTCAGGAGACAAATAGAAAGCAGAACAGGCTCAGAAAATAATTTTCAGTTGTGCAGAATGGAGGACAGTGATAGACCTCAGGGCTGGTTTTATGGGGAAGACTTTAACAGTAAAAAAAATGCCATTATAACAGCTTCTTATGTATATTTCAGTCTGTAATCTTTGTTTTTATTTCTATCCTCTTGTTTCTTGTACAATGCACATTTACTCTGGCACAAGTATCCTTTACATAATGGAGTACATATAAAGCAGTGAATGTAGTAGTGAATCGATCACTGTCATTTATTTAAAAAAAAACATGCACCAAGAAGATTCACATGCAGTGAATGCTTTATCCATATATAGTATACAGTATATACTATACTACATAATATCTGTTCCATACTTATCTCTAGCATTTCTATGTTCTGTTGTATATTGTGTTTTATGGATTTATTTTCATAATCGATTGGTTGCATTAAAAAAATTCTCTCTCTCTCATAGTTGCCAACTATTCTCATAATCGATTATTAATGATTTAATTGATTAGGTGTTGCAGCCCTAGACTTTCTAGAGAGACATTTCTTACCAGGCTCAGTATATCCCCAATTGTTTTACTGACCTGATGACACCATCCATGGATCCAGTACACACAATATGATCATTAACTGGGATCATGCAGTCAATAGACTCTGCCTTCACTGCAAAACGATCACTTGTTGCTCCAAAGCCATTCCAATTAAACAGGTAGATTGTCCCCTCACTTGATCCACAAGCCACTTTTTTGCCCCTCTAAATAAAATGACAAATACATTTATAAAATTCATTAAAATTATTGCATCTCTAAAAAGGGAGATCAGAGAATCTGAGCCGACCTGTGACAATGAAACGGTCACACGTCGGCTCAATAGATCGGGAAGTGAGCGAACACATTCCGCCGCTCGCTCACTGGGGAGAGCAGTGACTGTAAGTCACCACTCCCCGCAGGGATTCCCCCCCTCCCCGCTCCGATCCTCCAGCGCTGACTGGAGGAACGGACGGGGGGGCAGGTACAGCTGGCTCTAACTCTAGATAGGCAGAGCCCACCGTAACTCACGCAGCTGGGTGGATCTTGACAGTAATGTTTGGATCCGTCCTGGCTGTGGCGGTCTCCGTATACTGCAAGCTATAGCTCGCGATATACTGAGCTTTGGGTCACGGGAGGACGCTAGTATATATCCTCCCGTAACCCTTAAGAGAACTATGGGGAAAAACACTTACCCCATAGTTCTCTTTTAAGCTCAATATATAGGTATTGGCATATATCAAGTTAAGGAGAAAACAAATATTTATTTTAATTTGGACAAATATGGAATATTAGATACAAACAGATCACATTTACCATCTACAGCCAACAGGTGCTGAGCACAAGTATAGCATTCCAAGTGATCCTCAACCTGGTTTACTATGCAGTGAAAAACCGGAACAGCCTGCGTTATAATAAACCTAATCTGCATGAAATCATATTACAGATCCACAGCTGAATAAGTGAAAGAATGGCAGTCCTGCAAGTCACTGTACAGTTGCTGCTGCATCCTTGCTTTTTTTCACTAGGTTTGGCATCATGTCTCACTGCATACTTTATTTTTTTTTATGTTTTGTGAATCTGTGACAAAGTTTCTTACCTGGAGATCCTGCCAGTAAAAAGCTTTCAAGATTTAAGCTGACAACTCTAAGCCACTACCTTGCAATTAGCAACATCACATACATCACATCACAGTACCAACCTTCATTATAGAAATAGATGTCAGGTCTCCATTCTGGTATTCAGACAGTAACTCAAACCTTCGTCTCTTTATGTTGAACACACCCATGGTTCCATCTCCACTACAAACAAACAAACAAAAAATTAAGCGTGTCAACTTCTCCACAAGCATTTATTATAGGTTGCAGTCACCTTCACCATGGGCACTAGCAACCTCACCCTTGTAAGTAATTGTTCTTCTCAATAATACCTCTCGCATCACATTTGTCTGGGGTAGCATACGATGGCTTCCTCATGAAGATATAGATAGCAATAAAAACCTGACAGAGGTACTAAACCTTTCCCACTCTTATCTAACACTAACAAAATGTTTTGGCTGGTGTTCGACTTTAGTTTTTTCTTTCTCTCCCTCTCTCCTTTTTTTTCCACCAATGGTTTTTCTTTAGGATCTGTAAACCAATCATACTTCTCTCCGATCCTTCCTTCCCACGGCAGGAAAATGTCCTCTCAAGCTTACCAGAAATGCTGGCAGATATTGAAAATAAAATATCAACAAGATACATATATTATTGCAGGGCTCAAAATTTCCACTTGCCTGCTCGCATTTGGCGAGTAAAAATAAAGTGAGGGCGAGTGAAAATGTGGGTCTCCAAGCAGGGGTATCCCGAGGCTGGGTGACACCCGGAGCGGTAACCGAGTGTCACCCCGCCGAGACGT
>NW_017306818.1:342046-347950 GCF_000935625.1 Nanorana parkeri
TCCATGACCGAGCGCCCGACTTTTCAGAGGGGGGTGACACCAAAATAACTGTGAGTCATTTTGGTGTTACCCCTAAAATGGTGGCACCTGGGTGTGGGCCGCACCCCCCTTGTGACGCCACTGTCTCCAAGTACTGGTCCGCGGAACCAACTCCGGCCCGCGAGCCGGTACTATGTGGCCCGCAGCCAGCTGACATGTCAGGCACACGGTCGCAGACCACGTACCTGACTTGCAGGAGCAGCTCCACGGTCTGCATCTGTGTCGGATGCAGACCGCAAAGCAGCTCCTGTCAGCTCTGGCTTCCTTCGGCCGGAGCTCTGGCAGTTCTGAGCTAGCCGGATCGGCCGTCCAATGAAGAAGAGAGAGACGGATCGCCCGAAGTTCCAGCACGTTGAGCGAAAGCCGAGACTCCTCCGACGACCAACGGCCCTGAGCCGTCCAAACGTCCAGGACTCCACCCCAGCCCAACAGGCCGACATCCGTGGTGACCACCGTCCAGTGAATGGGAAGGAAGGACTTGCCCAACACCAGGGACGGAGACCGAAGGCACCAGACCAGGGAGGCCCTCGCCTCCCGAGACAACCGAACCATCATGAATGGAGGAGAACTAAGGTTAAAAAAAAGTAAAACACAAAGAGAAGAAAAAATAAACTATAGATTGTCTAGGAGACTTGGTCAGAATGGTGTGAAATAGATCTGCCACCAATAGCAACTAAGTAACGATTTACTCCGAGCAATCATTTACAACCTAAAGCTGAACTCCAGGCAAATGGATGAAATACATATATTGGGTTGTTTTGTCTGCCAAAAGATATATATCTCTGTCTATCTATTCCTGAAATGTACACAGCTCTGCCACAAAACACAGGCTTGTCTGTCAAAGCAGCATGTCCTTAGCACAGGGGCACTGCAATGCAACCGACTGGGCTCTTGTGCTGCTTCTCCTTTTTACAGCATGAGCTCAGCTGTACAGTGCACTGCAAGAGGCTGATAGAAAGTCAAACTCCGCTACATACACCGCTTGCAAATAAAAACTGCTTTCATTGATGTAAGTAATACAGAGTTGTATTCATTTATGTCTTTTACATCTGCCTTTTACTGGTCTCAGCTCTACTTTACTCAGATAATGTTTTTTAGTTAAATTTTCAGGTACAATGAGAATAAAATCTGGAAAATGTAAGATATGAAAACGAAAAATGAATGGTTGGATGGCACGGGTAAGAGTTGGGCATTTGCTTTGGGTTCCATACATTATTCCAAATGTTCTAAAATAACATCTAGGAAAGAAAATGTGAAATGTTTACAAGTCTGCTGGAGAACTATTCTACGATGCTGAAAACCCTGCTGACCCTGTGAAGTTTTCAGAAATATTCTTACTCATGAGCTTTAGTAATTCGCTTGACCAGTTTTCCCTCCTCCACATTCATAATGTGAATAGACTTGTCTTTAGAAATGGTGAAAAGCTCTAAAAAAGAAAGAAAAAATTAGTCCAGATTAGTTTAGAAACAGCATTTAAATTTGAATATAAATTAATAAATAAAAAATAATAAAATGTTTAATAAATAGGTGTTTTCCCAATTAGACTTGTGAAGTGGAATTCAAATTTAAAGGGTAGGTTCACCTGTTCAAAAAACTTGAAGAACTTACCTCCTCACCTCCCCCAGTCCATGCTGCACTTATCTGTGTTATGCCGGCTGGTGAAGTGGTCTATAACCATACACTGTACTTCACAGCCCCGCAATCTGTAATCATTGTAATGTGTATTGGAGAGCACTCATTGGTCAGCACGAACATATAATCACACTGACCAATAAGAATTGCTTCTTACTTCCAGGACCTACACTGTAAAGTGCAGTGTACTCTGTACAGGAGCAGAGATGGGTGCAGTGGGGACTGGGGAATTGGGATTGGTGTTCTAAGTTGAAACACACCAACTCTCAGCAGCAATCACTGACCGATTACATTTTTTTTGTACATCAAAGTAAATCTAAAGCACTTTGCACATCAAAATGAAATTGTTCAGGCTACATTAAAGGATAATTAAAGCCTCGGGTGTTTTTGCATATATCTACTGCTAGCAAGCAGTAGATATAGGCAAAAAGTGTGAAAAAAACAAACAAAAAAAAACCGCTTTGAAAAGGGTTAATACTTACCCGTGTCTTCCCCGCGCGCTCCCGTCCGAAAATGTGATAAATCTCGGGCGGCCGCAAAGCATCTTGGGGCGGGCACATGCGCACATCACATTTTCGGCTGGGACGCGAGGGGAGACACAAGGTAAGTCTATGGACACGTGCAACTGCATGCAGACACCATGGGACAGGAAGTGCCAGCAAGCTCAGAGGAGTCAGCGCTGGATCTGAGAGCCGCCGCAGCGCTGGAGGAACAGATGAAAAGGACAAGAAAGAAGAAGATCAGATTAAGAGACATCATTTAAGGTAAGTGCTGACATTAACATCGGGGGGAGGGAAAAACATTTTTGACTTTAATGTTACTTTAATATCACAATAGCAATAATAAAACCTGTCAGGTTTACTTTGTCATCTTTTTACTGATTTAAAGGCAGAGACTCTGCTGCCTCCTTAATTCATCTCCGGTTCCCCAGAGCTATCCCCAAATGCTAGTGTACCGCTTAAGACTTGAAAAGAAGAAAGGCTTACGTTGGCCATCGGTGGAAAATGCTGAATCTCGACACGATTTGAGGTGATGTCCAGACGACCAGAGCTCTTTGTTTCCATCCTCTACACAGGAATATGAATACCTGAAACAACAAACTATGAATGATATAAACAAGTATACACTCCTTGGAATGCTGTGATTCAGTGACACGAATGTACAGTATATGTCATGTATACTCCATCAAAAGACATGTAAGCGCCTAAATGGAACTATTATATAGATTTTTTTTATGCACATGTACAGTATAGGCGAATGGGATCTGAAATTATGTTATCCATTCTATTTAAAATATATTCCATTTTGTATAATAAATATATAATGGGGTTTACATTCAAAGTGCCGCAGCACAAGTTTAGACCACTAAACTCTGGTATACTACGGCATGAAGCTTGTTGTACTCTATTTCACTTTACACTAATGCAGGGGTAGCAAACCTACGGCCCTCTAGCTGTGGTGAAACTACAAATCCCATGATGCATCTCTCTTCGGGAGTCATATCTGTGGCTGTGAGAATCTTGCAATGCCTCATGGGATTTGTAGTTCCACCACAGCTGGAGGGCCAGAGGTTTGCTACCCATGCACTAATGGCTGTAGACCAGGGGTGTCAAACTCAATTTAATCGAGGGCCGCAGAGGGTCTGTAAGACTAAATAAATGTATCTAATCTTTATCATAATTGCCTCTGCATTCGATTATCACTGGTTTTAGTAATAATTTACTACCTAGATCTGAAAGTAGAAGTCTAGGAAATGGCCTGGTGGGCCGGATTCGGCCCCTGTGCGTTGAGTTTGACACATGTGCCGTGGACAATGTAGCGTCTGCAGCTTGAAAGGCCAAGATAAGTTACCGTGCTGACTTAAAGAGCAACTCTGGGTAAAAATGTACCCCCACACTGAAAGGGTTAAGTGCTCATTTTTGTCTAGGTTCAAAAATAAAAAAGTTATACTCACCCGAACCTTGGATCCGGCAGTGACAGCGCTCCCTTCTGCCTGTTTCCTCCTCCGCTGCAACGATGGTATGTTCATCAGCGTCCTCACATCCGATACACTGTGTATAGCACATGATGACTCATAGACCGCTGCAGCAGAGGGGAAGTTAGGTGGAAGAAACTAGTCTAAGAACAAGCCAGCCCAGAAGATCTCGTGAGTATAACTTTTTTTTATTCTTGAACCAAGACAAAAACGAGCACTTATAACCCTTGCAATGCAGGGCTTAGCCCACTATAAGGGTTAAGAAAATTTTTACCCAGAGTTCTGCTTTAACTCATTTCAATTATATCTATACACATAACATTAATTTTCTGATCATTTAAATGTCCATCTGTGCAGCTGTTGCCCTGTTTTAGCACACCAGTGCCGAGGAAATGACTCAATTCACAAAGTGTACACACCAGGATAAGGATACTTTTTTCTTTTTAATTACATTAACCAGTTGCCGTCCGCCCGTAGTAGAAAAACGGACGGACGGCACTGTCGCATTCGCGGGTTGCCGTCGCCAGACGGCATTTTTTTTCTGCTCGTGCGCGCCCCCTAGCGGGCACGCACGGGCAGAAAAGACCCGTCCAATGCGAACACCCGGTACCGGGTGTTTCACATATAGGCGATCAGCGGGTCCATAGATTTTTTTTTTAAACAGTCACATGGTTCAGATAAATGTATACACTCTAATTTGCAAATTTTATAGCAAGAGAGGTAATTAGTTAAATAATGTGTAATAGTAAACTTATGTTTGAGCTGTCACTACTGTGCTGTTCCTTAGCACTTTACCCTGGAGCTCTCCTTTAATCAAAGTAATAACATTTGATGACAACCATGACAAAATAAAGGAAACAATTGTTCTTTAAAATAAAAGAACACTTACACAAAAACATCTCCGTCTAAATCTCCTGCGGCAAGGATGTCCCGGGTAGGGTGAAAGGCAATTGTGTTGACGGCAGCTTCAAATGTTATGTCTCCTGGCGTATCCCTCACCCTTGGTTCTGCAGGGCCTGAAGTATCATCCAATTCTTCAGTCTCACCCTGTAGAAGGCGATATTATATTTTATTTATAGATTCTGATCAAATACAATTAAAGAGCAAAAAGGTAAAAGCATTTAGTAAGTTTTTGAATAATCTGCATAATAAGCACACACACCCCTAGACAGGGTGTACTTCCTAAACTCCGTACTGTATTACTTTCTGTGTATAAAGTTTCTATACACTACAGACGTTGGCTGCACATTCTATACCAGATCAACCACAGCACCACACTCTAGTAGTATCGTGTGGGGCTCGACCCCTCCTGTGGTCCCGACCCCCCTTGTACAGTGGAGGGGGAGAGAGGGTGATGGGAATTGGGATCGATGTGTGTGTCTCTGACGTAGCCTCTTTTATTTTCAGGCATTAAGTTCCTCTCTTGAGGAAGCAATCATAGGTGAAACGTGCTGAGGCAAAACTATTAGTCAGCACCCCAAGACCTCGGCTTATCAATTCTCCTACATGTCTTCTATTGGCTTGGATTTTATATGTACTCAGCTGTTATAATGTGGTCACTCTTTTGAGGTGCTGACATAGGTGGGACTATTTTGCCAGTCACAAGGACACTGTAATTGAGAATTTTCAAGAGATGTATTAATAAAATGTTACATTTTATCTCTACAATGGCGTTGTAATATTTCCAACAAGAGTAACTTACACCTAAACCCCACCTTTTCTTTCTGTTCATATCGATGTTGTGGTGCCATATTCTTTCCATTTTTTATTGGATGTTCAAAGTTTTTTATTTTATAACACAACCCTGATCTGTACTTCTTTGTCTCTGACCTGTTTGGAGAGCTCCTTGGTCTTCAAGGACCATGAAGACTTTGGAGTGGCCTAGTCAAAGTCCTGGCGTGAATCCTATTGAGATGCTGTGGTATGACCTTAAAAAGGCGTTTCATGCTCGAAAACCTTCCAATGTGGCTGAATTACAACAATTCTGCAAAGATGAGTGGACAAAAATTCCTGTACAGCGCTGTAACAGACTCATTGCAAGTTATCGCAAACGCTTGTTGCAGTTCTTGCTGCTAAGGGTGGCCCAACCAGTTATTAGGTTTAGGGGGCAAACACAAAATAATTTTTTAAAACAAGTTATTTTCTTAATTTCACTTCACCATTTGGGACTATTTTGTGTATGTCCATTACATGTAATCCAAATAAAAATCCATTTCAACTCCAGGTGGTAATGCAACAAAATAGGAAACAAAAAGGGG
>NW_017306818.1:348470-400244 GCF_000935625.1 Nanorana parkeri
AGTAGGGAATATACTGGACCTCTGCAGAGAGACCACTGCTTCCACACCAGTGCTTCCGATGACCGCAATGCAGAAGGGGCAGTGTGCGCGTGCGCACACCGGCCTGTTCCACAGCTACCGAACGAGCAGGCTAGAAACCCGCCGAGAATCGTACGATTCTCGGCGGGGTTTCGAGCATGCTGGTTCGACAAAAGACGTGCGACCATACAGTAGAAACGGTCGCACGTCTTCGTTCACACCGCTCGATTCTCGTACGATCGCGGGATTTCCCGCGATTCTCGTACGAGAATCGAGCAGGGTATGGGCACCTTAAGACCTTGAACACTTTTTTTGGTTTGAAACACTAGGAATGCACTTAGCTGACTTATAATAAAGTAATTTATTCTGTAGAAAAATATTACTGAGAACCAAAATGTATTATAACCTGCTGACTCTGCTCTTCGTTTTCCTCGTATTCTTTGTTGAGTGGTGCAGCCTACAATAAAATAATATTAATAATGACATGGCAGTTGTAACGTGCAGTACAACTAATAAAAGACTGAAAACAACACAAATGATGACTGTGTTCCCTTATTTAAATCACGGCAGTATTGTTTTTGTCAGTTTGATATAGTACACCAAATAGTACCTAAAAATCGTATTTATTATGGCATATCTGAGATTTTCCCCAGTAAGATACCTGTTAACAGATCTCAATTTCTACTGTAATAAGTTTTGATGGAAGGTATAGAATAATGAATAAGCAAACATTGTTGGAGGTGTAAACAATAAACACATAAATGTATTCTTTACCACCGATATCCTGTTTCCAAAATGACAGAATTTCAGCCGCTACATAGATGCAGTTTACATTTTAGGAACCTTTTGGCGTTAAATTACCATTTCTTGCCATAATAAAAAACACTGCACTGAACTCCATCATGCCACTTACATGCTAGGCGACATGTGACTTGTTTTCTTGCTACCAGGTGCACTGTGGGCGTTTGATTACTCGCTGTCTGGAGCAATTTCTACATTTTTGCACACACATGATAAAAATCAGAAAGCAGAGGCGCTATAGAATAAAACAATTGCTTGTTACAATTTTGTATGTCACACGATATTTGCGCAAATGTGTATCAAACCAGTATGTTTAGGATAAAATACATTAAAATGACATTTAGAGCAGAGAAACAGAATATATAGTACCCAATGTTTTAGTAAAATATAAAAGACGGGGTCACGTCGGGTAAATAGATACCAAACATGCCAAGCAAACACTCCCCGATGCCATACAAGCGGGTCTGATGTGAAGGATAGACTGAGGACTCTGATGTGAAGGGGGGACTGAGGCCTCTGGTGTGAAGGGGGGGACTGAGGACTCTGAAGTGAAGGGTAGACTGAGGACTCTGAAGTGAAGGGTAGACTGAGGACTCTGAAGTGAAGGGTAGACTGAGGACTCTGAAGTGAAGGGTAGACTGAGGACTCTGAAGTGAAGGGTAGACTGAGGACTCTGAAGTGAAGGGTAGACTGAGGACTCTGAAGTGAAGGGTAGACTGAGGACTCTGAAGTGAAGGGTAGACTGAGGACTCTGAAGTGAAGGGTAGACTGAGGACTCTGAAGTGAAGGGTAGACTGAGGACTCTGAAGTGAAGGGTAGACTGAGGACTCTGAAGTGAAGGGTAGACTGAGGACTCTGAAGTGAAGGGTAGACTGAGGACTCTGAAGTGAAGGGTAGACTGAGGACTCTGAAGTGAAGGGTAGACTGAGGACTCTGAAGTGAAGGGTAGACTGAGGACTCTGAAGTGAAGGGTAGACTGAGGACTCTGAAGTGAAGGGTAGACTGAGGACTCTGAAGTGAAGGGTAGACTGAGGACTCTGAAGTGAAGGGTAGACTGAGGACTCTGAAGTGAAGGGTAGACTGAGGACTCTGAAGTGAAGGGTAGACTGAGGACTCTGAAGTGAAGGGTAGACTGAGGACTCTGAAGTGAAGGGTAGACTGAGGACTCTGAAGTGAAGGGTAGACTGAGGACTCTGAAGTGAAGGGTAGACTGAGGACTCTGAAGTGAAGGGTAGACTGAGGACTCTGAAGTGAAGGGTAGACTGAGGACTCTGAAGTGAAGGGTAGACTGAGGACTCTGAAGTGAAGGGTAGACTGAGGACTCTGAAGTGAAGGGTAGACTGAGGACTCTGAAGTGAAGGGTAGACTGAGGACTCTGAAGTGAAGGGTAGACTGAGGACTCTGAAGTGAAGGGTAGACTGAGGACTCTGAAGTGAAGGGTAGACTGAGGACTCTGAAGTGAAGGGTAGACTGAGGACTCTGAAGTGAAGGGTAGACTGAGGACTCTGAAGTGAAGGGTAGACTGAGGACTCTGAAGTGAAGGGTAGACTGAGGACTCTGAAGTGAAGGGTAGACTGAGGACTCTGAAGTGAAGGGTAGACTGAGGACTCTGAAGTGAAGGGTAGACTGAGGACTCTGAAGTGAAGGGTAGACTGAGGACTCTGAAGTGAAGGGTAGACTGAGGACTCTGAAGTGAAGGGTAGACTGAGGACTCTGAAGTGAAGGGTAGACTGAGGACTCTGAAGTGAAGGGTAGACTGAGGACTCTGAAGTGAAGGGTAGACTGAGGACTCTGAAGTGAAGGGTAGACTGAGGACTCTGAAGTGAAGGGTAGACTGAGGACTCTGAAGTGAAGGGTAGACTGAGGACTCTGAAGTGAAGGGTAGACTGAGGACTCTGAAGTGAAGGGTAGACTGAGGACTCTGAAGTGAAGGGTAGACTGAGGACTCTGAAGTGAAGGGTAGACTGAGGACTCTGAAGTGAAGGGTAGACTGAGGACTCTGAAGTGAAGGGTAGACTGAGGACTCTGAAGTGAAGGGTAGACTGAGGACTCTGAAGTGAAGGGTAGACTGAGGACTCTGAAGTGAAGGGTAGACTGAGGACTCTGAAGTGAAGGGTAGACTGAGGACTCTGATGTGAAGGGGGGGACCACGGACACTGATGTGAAGGGGGGGACCACGGACACTGATGTGATGGGGGGACCACGGACACTGATGTGAAGGGGGAAAAGTTTGTTCAAAATAAACACTTTACGAAAGTAAATTTAAAAAATACTTTTATTTAGGGTTGTATTGAGAACTACAAGAGCATTGGAGTCTAGAGATGGAAACAAGGACGGATCTGGTTCCCAATGACGGTCTGTTTAGAGCTCTGTATCTGTACTACGCTGATCGAACATGGAGGCATTGGGACAGTAAGCCTGTATCTGTGTACCTGGGTGGTACAACGCGTGAACAGCATTCACTGTACAGCACGAAAACAAATCTCACGTCAGTGATTTAATTCATAAAAGAGCTTCGTCTGCCCTACTAAACACATGACAATCATCACTCGGAGCACTCACGCTTACCTCCATGGGCGCCGCCATCTTTAACGAAAGACTGAAAGGTCCTGGCAGCGCTGTAGAGCACAGAAAAAAAAAACCTGCACCCAAGCGATACATTTGTATAATGATATTAAATGTCTAAAATAGTGCTTCTTATTTGTGTAGCGTGTATAAACACGGTTTTTCGAAAAACCGCGTAGCATAGTTTTTGTTTCAGTTTTAATATTTGTTGGGACGACTGCAAGGACCTTACGGTATGCAATTAGGGCCAATTGTTCATGAAGCGTTTATAAAAGTCTGAGCATAGGTTAAGCTAAATTAGGAATGTTCAGTTTTATTGTTTTATTTGCACGACAGTGTATTGTAGAATTACATAATTTGTAAAATTCTGCTGTGTTTGCGATTTTAGAAAGGATTGCAGTGATGTCAGTTCAACTAAATATTATTGGTGGACCTAGGGTTGCTACCTTTTCTTCAAGTGAAACCCGAACACTTTTTTGGGAGAGTGAGTGGTGGCTTATTCATATGTAATAGCGCCACCCATTCATATGTAACTATCACAATTGAGACTATTTTAGGGGGGAGCCAGTAGCCCCTATCTTAATTTTGGTTGCATATGTCTGCCTGACATCTTGTGTCCGGGTTTCTGCTGCCATAAAACCTGGACACAGCATTCAAAACCCGAACTGTCTGGGTGAATCCTGGACAGGTGGCAACCCTAGGTGGACCACCTAGAGCTAGGGTTGCCACCTCTTCTTCAAGTGAAACTCGAACACTCTAGCGCTGCATGTGGCAAATTTTTTCTTCTTCTGGACACTATAGAGGAGAGAGTGAGGAGAAGAAGCCAGGAGAAAGAGCAAGAAGAGACAGCCAGTGGAAGGAGTAAGGAGACCATTTATAGAGGACTACAAATCCCAGCAATACATGATACAGCAATACAAAATAATATGAAGCTACATACTCAGTGTTGTTCCGGGGTGGTTGTCTCCAGGGTCTCAAGTGGCCTGTGTGGGCTCTCAGGTGGCAGTGCAGACTCTCAGGTGAGTTATGCAGGCTCTCAGGTGGCTGTGTGGGAAGTGCGGTGGTCTCACCTGGGGTCTGGAGGCAGGCAGCGTGCTATCAGGAAGGAGGCGGAGGAGGTTTAGGAGATGTGCATGCTGGCCTGTGCCTGTTCACAGGTGCCCGGCTCACGGGAAGATGATTCAGGCAGATGCAGCTGCCTCAGGTCCCACGCTTGCTGAGGACCTCAGGTAGCCGCATTTGTCAAAAAATTTTAAGTGCTGGTATCGGCACTTAGTGTCTTATGTCTGGGTGTCAGCTGGCCTGACACCCAGACACAAGACTCAAAAAACATGGATAGATTTTTTTTTTTTTTTGGTCTCTTATTTCCATTCTTCTTTGTGTGGTGAAGGAGAGAGATCCTCTCTAGAACAGTTGTTACCTGAACAGGTGTTCCCACTGGAGGATTTCCTCTCATCTCCTATTTCACTGGACCACAAGATAAATAGAGAGTGCAGAGGGTCCTCCTTCATGAATTCATCACCAGGACCCTGGGGTTACCTCTGTCTGCCTGAAATTGTGACATCTTGTGTCCGGGGCTCAGCTGGCCTGAAAACCGGACACAAGATTCCAAACCCGAACAGTCCGGGTGAATCCCGGACAGGTGGCAACCCTACCTAGAGCCGCCATTCACACCTAGGCGTTTTGTCACTCACAAAACACTCAGCACATGAATTCCCATCCATTTTAACACCCGAGTGTTGTGTTGCAAGCCACAAAACACCTGTTGCTTGTAAAAGTACATGAGCTTTTTTGGGCAGTTTGCAGCACGTTTGGCCTCCACACAAGCGTTTTGCACATTTCTGTGCACGTTTTTTGTGCGCAATGTCTTCCAATCTGTCAGCTAAGAAGCCTGTCTAATGTGCAAAAACAGGCAATACACTTTCAAAGTGCACTTTTTCTTTTTGCCCCCTACCTCTCCACGGAAGGATACCTACCTAGATCCGACCCCTATGGCCTCCTGTGTATGTTTACATCCCGCTATGCCTTCTATCGAGAGAGGACTTTGATGGGGGAAATAAACATACACTATATTGCCAAAAGTATCGGGACACCTGCCTTTCCACGCACATGAACTTTAATGACATCCCAGTCTAAGGCTGGGTCCACATCTAGGCGTACGGAATATGCGCGTTTGCTGCACGTTTCGTGCCGCGATTTGCAGTAAAAGAAACTCGTGTTTCCAAGGGCTATCCCGCTGAATCCTAATGGATATGCACAACAAATACGCCCCAAAGAAGCTCCTTTCCTTCTTTGGGCGTAGGGCGTTTTACAGCGCGTAGGAACGCGCTGTAAAATGCCCAGGTGTGAACCAGGCCTAAAGGTGCCCAAACACTGCACGATTCTCGTACGATTTCCGGGATTTCCCGCGATTCTCGTACGAGAATCGCGGGAAATCCCGGAAATCGTACGAGAATCGTGCAGTGTATGGAAGGCGTTCAACCGTTTCTAATGTACGGTCGCACGACTTTTGTATATCGAGCATGTTGGAAAACCAGCCGAGAATCGTACGATTTTCGGCTGGTTTTTAACATGATCGAGAGATCACTGCCGAACGGGCTGGTGTGCACACGCGCACACTGCCCGTTCAGCATTGCAGTCATGGGAAGCCCGCCCCTCAGGGGGGCAGACTAGCGATGATCGCAGGTACGATCTGCCTGTCCAAGATGGGCAGATCGTAAGTTTTTTTAATTACTTTACTGTAAAGTGTATGGGCACCTTTAGACCATAGGGTTCAATATTGAGTTGGCCCACCCTTTGCAGCTATAACAGCTTCACCTCTTCTGGGAAGGCACCTTGCTTTGTGCACTGGTGCGCAGTCATGTTAGAACAGGAAGGGGCCATCCCCAAACTGTTCCCACAAAGTTGGGAGCATGAAATTGTCCAAAATGTCTTAATATGCTGATGCCTTAAGAGTTCCCTTCACTGGAACTAAGGGGCCAAGCCCAACTCCTGAAAAACAACCCCACACCATAATCCCCCCTCCACCAAACTTTACACTTGGCACAATGCAGTCAGGCAAGTACCGTTCTCCTGGCAACCGCCAAACCCAGACACGTTCATCAGATTGCCAGACAGAGAAGAGTGATTTGTCACTCCAGAGAACACGTCTCCACTTCTCTAGAGTCCAGTCGCGGCGTGCTTTACGCCACTGCATCCGACGCTTTGCATTGCACTTGGTGATGTAAGGCTTGGATGGAGCTGCTCGGCCATGGAAACCCATTCCATTAAGTTCTCTATGAACTGTTGTTGTGCCAATCTGAAGGCCACACGAAGTTTGGAGGTCTGCAGCTATTGACTCTGCAGACAGTTGGCGACTTCTGTGCACTGTGCGCTTCAGCATGCGCTGACACCACTCTTTAATTTTACGTGGCCTACCACTTCATAGCGGAGTTGCTATTGTTCCACTTTGTTATAATACCACTAACAGTTGACCGTGGAATATTTAGTAGCAAGGAAATTTCACAGATGGACTTATTGCACAGGTGGCAACCTATCACGGTACCACGCTTGGAGTCACTGAACTCCTGAGAGCAACCCATTCTTTCACAAATGTTTGTTGAAGTAGTCTGCATGCCTAGGTGCTAGATTTTATACACCTGTGGCCATGGAGGTGATTGGAGCACCAAAATCCAATGATTTGGAGGGGTGTCCCAATACTTTTGGCAATATAGAGTACAAAGGAGGCGACAGACATCAGATTACGGTAAGTATATGTCTGTGGAGGGGGCAAAAAGATGAATTGCATTTTGTTTGAAAGTGCAGTCTTTAATGCATTTACTGGCATTAACACAAATTAGGATTTCAGGCTAACTCTCCTCTGCAGCACATCCAATTAATTTATTTTAAAAAGTCAGTATGAATATTTTTGTTAATCAGCTTTTATAAAAAAACAATACCTGGTGATCCTGCCATGAAGATCCTTATTTAGGCACTTCCTGTTATAGGGTGACAGTGACAAAGCACGGTCTTCCAACTCTGCTCTACTATTGCTTCTAATGTGGTTGTTTCAAAACGCATCACACATGCATGGCCTGCTGTTGTCACTATTAGAAAAGTCACCCTGAGCAATGCCATGCAGCCATGGAGCAGCCACTGGAGCAAGTACATGTAAGCAGAAAGGACTTTTTGAAAAAGAAAACATGGCAATTATGTATGCTGCACAGAGCATGCTGCAAGGGTTTACATCTACTTAAATGATTAATTCTTCCTGAGCAACAAATGGTCAAAATTGGTTTGGGCCAAGTGGTCAGTGGGCTGTACCTCATGATTACATTGGTGTGCAGTGATTACTGGTTTGTGCCCCTCTTTCATTGGTGACAAGTGGAGCCTCATTGTTTACTTACCTAAATTAAAAGGTACAAAGTTTCCATTTTACAACCCTGGATTTTGCAGTCACATCAGGCCAGAAATATGCAGGCAGCGGCAGTCGGGTAATCACTCCGCACAGCACACACTTTGACTGTGAGTGACACACTTTGCTAAATTATTCTCTCTAGACCCAAGGCACATGCCCAGATCTAGTATTGCGGATGGCACTTGGGTACATATTATAGTAGTATTTGCAATATTTTAACACATTTACTGAGAAAGGAGCTCATGCAGGGCAAGGTAACAGTTTACTTTAACCTCACCCCGCTTAACACCTAACATATACCCATTGTTCCTTCACTCCCCTGCCGGCCTGTATAAGCTATGAGGTGCCCAAGTCAAAGTTTACACATGGCCCAGAATTATCGCATGAATTGAGTCACCTGCACCTAAAAGTACTGGGAAATTTCTGTATGGCATGATGGAGTGAAGGGAAGCTGAGAAAGTGTAGGTTTTTCACCTTGCATACAGTTGCTGCCTTGTTCTATTTTCATTTTAAACTACCAAGGGCAACAAAGAAAGATCAAGTGATCCACATGGGCTTTGGACTGCATGCGCAATCTGGCTTGTCAGCACAAAAGTTTTCCTTTTCTTTCAGACACCTGCCCAAACTTGGTGGTAGTAGGATCCTTTTTGTTGTTTTAGCAGATGTCCTTTAAAAGTAATGCTTAAGAAAGTATATTGTGTAACCAGTGTTGTGACAGGAGCAATACCCATCATCCCAGTGTAGAGACATGTTTGACCTACAAAGCATTCCCAAATGTATGCTTCCTCATGTTCCCTGTGTGTGTTGTAAAGTAGCCATCGCTCTAAGCTCACTTCTGTGATGGACGATGATCTTAATTTTAGTTAGCTGATTTGTACTGAAGTTTTAGTCTATCACAGGAGTGATCTTAGAGCGCTGGCTACTTTACAACACACACAGGGACCATGGAGGAAAAAATACAAAAAAAAAGTAGCCACCCTCCAGAAGTAAGGACAGTGTCAGCAGGAATTCAGAGATGATTTCAGGATCTACAGATAAGTAATACACACAAAAAAAGCTACAATTTTGGTCATAGTTAGGGTACGTGAATGTAACTAATATTTAACCCCTAAGTTTAGTGTCACTTAAGGGACATTCTTTTTCTGCAGCTATTAAGGACAACTGCACTTTTTTTTTTTAAATCGATCTATGATTTTGTTTACAATACATTTTAACAGATGTGCATAATGCTACCAAATGGACATTTGTTTCATAGTTTGGTAAGCTGCCAAACTCCATGTCCAGGTAAAAGAAGTAATGTGTGAGAACCCTTGGTATGGAATTTATGGCCTTGGCATCTTTTGATAAGCAGGAGTGCTTTTTACAATAGGAGCTGACATTTTATTACCTGGAAGGCGGATTACACTAGGGCCACACTAGCAATTTAATGTCTTTGCTACTGAAAGATAAAAGTACTTTCTGGCAATTACCTCAAGTGTTATCACATTGATTGTAAAGTGCTGACCACAAGATAAATGCCAACAAGTGGTTGAATCTCTCAGTAGCTAGGCAATTTATCCTTCACAAAGGATTCACATGATGTTGGTTTGTTACTGCACATACAATTATTAATTTTCTTTTTTTCTCAACGTAGAACTATTTTAGAGACAGAGAAAAGGAAAAAAAAAGAGAGAAAAGAGGGACAGAGAGAGAGAGAAAAGATAGAAACGAGGGAAAGAGAATGACAACAAAAGGAATAAGATAGCGAGCAAGAAAGAGTGAGCGAGTGAGAAAGAAAGAAAGGAAGGAAAAAAAAAAAAAAAGGAGAGATGGTATCACTAATGTCTGCTGAAATCAGTTAAATATTTTTTAAAAAGGTAATATTAACTCAGAGAATTTTTATGAATATTTGTAATAATTCAGATACACACTGGCTTCTGCAGTGTATGAGGCCCCATACATGATTATTAGATAGCATGTAGCAAGCTTAATATTACAGCAGATTTATGAAATTACTCAGACACTTAATATATACACATTACTGGCTGTGAAGATGGCCATTTTGTAGACACACATACTCAACCAATGGATTTTCTAGTTATCTAGCCAGGACATACTTTATGAAGCGGCTCTCTACTATACACATGCTGTCATTTCAACTTCCTACCCCAGCCAATTAAAACGGCAAATTTAGACTTTCTACTAGATTAGTGCACATAAAGGCCTCATACACGTGTAGCATATTTTATTGGAATCACAATATGATAAACACAGAAGAACAGAATACTCTTTCTCACAGAGATTACAGATCTCTGTAGCACAGTCTGTGTCAATATTCTCTAAAGAGCAGAATGCAATAAAATCAGAGCACACTGCAATTCAGGTATTTGCTGCTGTTAAGTGTATCTGAACAGAACTAAACTTATCAAAGAGATCTATGAGCTAAACAGTTTAGGTTTCATTCACATGGTGCTGGATGCAGAACTTCCAGTATAGGGTTTTTTTTAATGGCATGCATTCGGTGTGCGGCTTGACCTGCTAGGAGAAACAATAGAAAACAAGAAGGGCCATTGCCTAAACACTGCTGACAGTGTTAGGCTCTCTACAACACCCCCAAAATGTGAAGTTTGAACTGAGCAAATCAACTCAGTTCTGACTTTTAGGTCTAGCAATTGCAGAGCAATGCCTGGGGTTAGGGCTACCTGCAAAGTGCCTGCATGATGCTCAAAAACCCCACTGTGTACAAACCCTCAGAGTGTTTAAAAAAACCCTGTATGTTTTCCATTAAAACCATATTACTGCATTTATGTTTTGAATCAGTGTAGAAAAAGAAAGGGAGAAGCCATTTGATTGCTAGGGACAAGATGGTTTAGTGACTAGTTCCAGTCAGCTGTGCACAATAGGCTACTATTTAAGGTGAGGCAAAAATAATTGGACATAAAACAAATAGTACATGCTGATTTTCAGTATTTAGGCCTCTTCACTTCAACCCTGTAAACAAAAAGGAGAGAAAATTAGTAAAATACAAATCACATGCATTACCACCTACTGTATATGCACACTGGGGTGTCATTCTAAATGAATGAAATTATATTGTGTCATACATGCAATAATGTGTGTGTACAACTGCTATGCACAAGTGTGGAGCCAGCCTAAATAATGATTCTGGTACTCCCCATAAAATCTTTGAGTCCATTAAGAGACACAGGAATTGTAAGAATTCTAAGACTGTCAGTTTATATTGCCACCTACAGGAGAAATGAACACTGGCAACAAAAATCTACTGGCCAGCACAGGATAACTTTGCACACAACCAGCATGCCTCAGTTTTGTAGGAAAGTAGCACAGAGAACATGAAGCAATAGTGGGGAGGGACCGGTCTCCCTTAATGGAATCCAAGAAAATAATATTAGGGTGACAAAAATGTTTCTTGTCCACTGAGGGACATAGGGTTTCTTAGACTATCAGGACTCCAAAAGCAGCCAACAAAAGGGTAGCAAACAACACAGAAATTAACAGAAAACTGCCTGCAGCTTAGAGATCCACCTAAAGCACACAACACCTAAAGCAGACATCAGATGAAGCCTGAATATCCACCTGCTAGAACTTAGACTTGCACCTTGACAAGAAAAAGGTGGAACCCAATCCTTAAGACCATACATTTGGATAATAGTTTGCCTAAAATCTGGAGATGTTGGACTAAGAAGTCACTGTACTCTTATGGGGTCTATCTGGAATACAAAAGCAATCAGCCTTCTTGAAAAAGCAGGGAGTCTAAGACATCCAGATAATGGAGGACGTTTCCCTCTTGGTGAACTGGAGCCAGGGATGGAGAGACAGTAGCACAATGTCCGGGTTAAGGTGAAAGGCAAGAACTACCTTAGGCAAGAAAGATGTCCTGAACCTTACCACCACCTGGTTCCCATGGAAAACCAAAAAAGGTTCCTTGGAGGATGAGGCCACCAGTTCAGAAACTTGTTTCTTGTTCTCATTACCTCTAAGAATTACCAGCTTGTGGGTGAGAATAGAGAGAGAGGAAGGTCTCCAACGGGTTCATGCTGTCATCTTTAAAAGCACAAAGAGATCCCACTTGGTCACAGGGGAACAAACAGAGGGAGTTGCATAGACGCTCTGTACAATGGTCTAAATTAAGGAGTGAAAGACCAACGATCTCTAAAACAAGACAGACCAGGCAAAAACCTGGTCCTTAAAAATGCCTATCCAGACCAAGCTGCAGAAAGGAGAGGATGTGTCCAACGGAAAAACTCCTAGGATGAGAGCCTGAGAACTAATAATCCTAAAGAACAACTGAAAGAGCCACTGGAGCTTTTGCCAGCAGTCTTACAAGGTTGGCCTTTCACATCAGCCTGTGCCAGTCCAGAGCAATGAGGATCACAGAAAAGCCCTCTATCTAGATCCTGCGAAGCACACCGGGAAAAGGTTTCAGAGGAGGAAAATCACAGATCAGGGTATACTGATCCCAAGAAGTTACCAGAGCATCCACTGCAGTACTTGTGTTGGAGTAGCACTATACTGGTGACAAACCAGTCCAGTTTGTTACCTGGTGGCCAGAAGGTCTAAATTCATCACCCCCCACCTGTGACGACACAGTTACTTGAATAACTATGGGTGTAAGGATCACTCCCCCAGGTCCTGACGCTGCTGGCTGAGGAAGTCCATCTGCCAATTGTCTACACCTGGGCAGAAAAATATGAAATGTGGAGTTCTGGACAGGATGTGAACTACCTATCATGCTGGAGCTAGACTTCAAATTTATATCTGATGGTTAATGTATGCCACTGCCATGGCATCTGTTGACTAAATCCAGATCTGATGACAATTGCAGACATCTTCCAGAAGGACTTCCCTGATTCCAGAGCCAGTTACCTGAGACACAATACCAGGGACAATCTGGTCCTCTGTACCAAATGAATCGATCTGTCCAGGAATCTAACTTGTCCCATGACAACAGAGGATTGTGTAGTAGCGCTTTAGAGTAAAACTGGGCATTGGAACAGTCTTGAATGAGGCTACCATACGGTCCAAGACTTTCATCCAAAAGTGGAGAGTCGAGTGACGCCTGGACTGGAAAGCTTGAATCTAAGACTAGACAGGCCTAAGTTTCTACTGTGGAAAAAAACATTTGGCCAGAGCTAAATTGCAGGAGTAGACCTAGACACTACAAATGATGGGTCTGCTCCAAATATAATTTCTTAAGGTTCAGGATACACCCAAACCAAACCTGGAACTTCTGGAGAGTGAAGGTCACTTTGTCCAACAGAAGCCTGTGCCCACTGTTTCCTCAACAGGAGTTCGTCTAAGTAACCCACAATGGTAATTATATGAGACCGCAGCAGGGCTATTACTAGGGCCAACACTCTGGTGGACACCCAAGTTACAGACAGAAAGCCAAAAGTCAGGGCCAAACAATGGTAGTGGAGGAGCCCTATAGAAAAACATAGGAACTGAAGATGTTCTGGAAAGTTGAAGACATTCAGGTACACATCCTTGATGTTACAGGTGTCAGAAATTCCCCCCTGAAGGAGAGGAGCTGACTGATGGATTTCCCTTCCATGATATTCTAGATTCAAATGAAGACATTCAGAACTTGAGATCCCTGATGGGGTGAATGCCCTCTTTGTGTATGTTAACAGTGAACAAGTTGGAGGAAAACCCCTGAAACCGTGCCACCACAGGGGCTGTGGCAATAACAAGAAGGGCTTGAGCTCAATCTGCTAATCTGTGGTCACCACACAGGAAGGTTAGAGGTAAGGAGCAGAGGAAGGGAGCATTTGTAGCCCTGGGACACTACCTCCTGCACACAGCTGTCAGAGGTGCAAGTTGTTCAAGCGTCCACC
Organism: Nanorana parkeri; assembly: GCF_000935625.1. NCBI lineage: Eukaryota > Metazoa > Chordata > Amphibia > Anura > Dicroglossidae > Nanorana > Nanorana parkeri. Next base: position 362,088 of record NW_017306818.1, read on the forward strand.
CCCAAATCTGGAATTTCAACAGAAAGAAAATGATTCCAATACAAGAATTTCGCAGACCAACATATTACATCAGGGCACTCACACATAAATACTGCCAGAAGAACCATGTGATAGCAAAACTGGAAAGCTGTTAGCAGAATGACATCAATGAAAAATGACAACCATTTGTCCACTTGAACTCGATGGTTCGACAAGGTACAATAACAAGCAGGAGCCGTTGATACACTAATTTAAAAAGTAAACCTGACCCCCAAAATTTGAGAAAACAAGTTCTCAAATGTGAGTGTAATAGCCATACACAGAAACAATTCTTCCTTCACAGAAAACATATGTCTGTATCTATAAGAAAACATGAGTCTGTATCTAAAACAGACTAGCAGAGGGATCCTGACCCAAACCAGAGAATTCCAGCATGTTTGTCAGATTTAGCAGAGGATAGGGGTGGAAAGGACTTTAATGGCGTATTGGCTTCTTCTTTTAGCACAGTTGAGAGTGATAGTGGTACCCATATAAAAGAAGATTATATAATATTAGTTTAAAAGATTTTATATCTAGCTAACTGTTTAAAAAAAAAAAATGATGTTAGCCCTGACCAAATAAAGAAACCATACACTAACAATTCCCAGTAAAATGAGGGCTAAATGTGTTTATTTTAAAGAATCCAGTAAAAAAAAGCTTGAAAAGTATTTTTAGTTTAGTTATTTAGAAAAACATTGGAATATATTCAGTATATTGGATACTGGCTTTACTTACCCATCAGCCTCCAGTTTCTTCCGTTTTTCAATGATCTAAAGAAAATAAACATGAAAAACAGGGTAATGTTTAGGAATACATTTAGGTGTGAACAATTGGAAACACTTCAGCTAGATTTACTGGGCTGCTGGATGCAAATAAGCACCCAATGCTGTGTTTTCAGGGCAGTGTTCTGCTGGGGGTTAATCCCTCCTCTGGCATTGAAGTCTGCCACGGGGAGCAATGTAACAAATAGTTAGCTGTGGCCCACAAAAATCAGTAAAATTAACCTCCACTGCAGGTGGCCATTGACAATGAGTTAAATAAAAAAAGAGAGGAGACCGTGCGGACTTAAAAATATAACAAATATTCCTAGGCTGATAGTGACACAGGCTTGTGAAATGGCAAAAAATGAAGATACCCAAAATTATGAATAGGTGACACACTAAAAACTGTTGCAGCCCATCAATAATTATCAGACTAAATGAACTGTAAAATCAGTTTACAAATGTATGCATGTAGTGACTGTGTGTGTGTGATAGTGACTGTGTGTGTGTGTAGTGACTGTGTGTGTGTGTAATGTGTGTGTGGTTTTAATATTTATTTTTAATTTAATTTTTTAATATACCTTTAGAGATGCACCGATACTGGTGCCGATATTGGGCATTTTTAACGAGTACTCGTACTTGTGAAAATGGCCCTATACTCAGCAACGGTACCAGTACTTAAAATTGTTACACACAAGCAGCTGCTGTAAGGTCCCACGCTTGCTGGGGATCTCACGGCAGCCTTCTGGGTACCTCACGACTGCTTAGAGCACCGGCCCACACAGCCTCCTGAGACCCCCCCACAGCAGGGTCTTAGAAGGGCTGTGCAGTGGTCTATTAGACCACTGATGTCTACCCTGCCATTAGTACAAACATTGTTTTCATCATTTCACTGCACTGCCATTACACAAGTAGTGCATTGGCTGTGCAAGGATTAACCATGCCCACAATAAGATCGGTAACCGAAGTGGCCAGAAAGGGCCTTTAGAAAATAGATGTGAACTAGTTCCTAAGAAATCAAATCGGACTTTTGCCTGCAGTGTATTTTTCTGCAGTACAAAGTATGCGTTTTAGAATATTCTTACCGCACTGATCTTTTTCCACTGTCTGTCGAGCTCTGCTTTCTCATTAGTCTCCTTGAAGCGTCGTGTTTTACGCCCTTCTGACATTTTAATACCATACTGGAATGCAGCTCTGGGGGAAACGTAAAATGTAACATTTGTGACAGTTGCTTTTACCTGCAGGTAAACCCTATTACCAAATCCCTCCTAAAAAACATTCAGTGAAATTCCTCTTGAAGGCCATATATCATTGAACAGTTCACGTTCTTAACAATAACAAATTTTGTTTTGGCAACAACTATCCTAAATGTATTCTGAGTTGCCTGATATATACATACTTCTGCCCAATGATTCAGGAAGCACTAAAGCCAGAGACAGCCAGTCAAGCAGCATGTTCCAGCAATGCTGCAAAGAGACCAAGCTTTGTCTTTCCTCACCATTCCAATGTTGCCTGATGTTTCCTATATATTCCTATGAAGAGTCCACTAGATAGACTAGAGCACAGAAATGCGGTTATATAACCTCTCTAGTGCAGGCATGCCAAACGCCTTTGCAGCATTTGGCCAGTTTAACATTTCTTAATTCTGCTGTACTCTCTTTTATCATTAAATTAAACTAAGTAATGGTTCAGAAATTGGGCTCAATGTGTGCAAACTGCAATACTTTGAGAAAGAAAATCAATTGCTTAAAATGTTACCATATAATCTATGTTCATCCAGAAAGCGCTGCAACACGTTAACATTCAAATAATATATTACTTTTTTCTTACCTTGTTTTCTAGTTGCTCCCAAACCGCTAGCCCCGCCCCTCCCGATGTGCAGTTGTCTCCATCAGCTTTTTGGTTGCTGAGGAGACATCCATGCGTCCATAGACTCACACACAGCATGCAGCAAGCCACAGCCCTGCTCTCACAGACAGATATTGCAGTCTGACTGACGGCAGGAGTGTATTGCTCCTCTGCTCTTAGTGCCCTCCCACACAACCGAAACGTTTGGGGAACTGAGGATATCTTCCCTGACCCCACAGAGGAGACAAGCAACCGCAGGTAAGTGTGGGGGGAACAGTGGTTGCAGAAAGGTACAGGGTGTTTTTTAACTTAATGCATTAAGGTAGTACCACTTTAAGATGTATGCAGCCCTCAGCATAAGAAACAGAGGTGACTCTAGAGGTAAAGTTATTGCTTTTAGTGCCCTGCCCCATTTAGCTTCAATATTCCTGCTTAGTGGATCCTCTTTAGGAATATATGCATGACTTCCTTATGCCAGGTTCAAAGGAAATTCAGCTGAAGATCAGAATTGGAGCGGTCAAGAGCTGTAAAGACCCGTGAGTGGCAGAACCCTGGCCCACTCCACCCAAAAGTGTAAATCATTTTATGGCTACCTAAAAACCGGCTTCTCAGCTTTTAACCCACCTATAGTGACACCAAGTTTTAAGGGACAAAAGTGGTAACACATAGCATAAAATACACCATTTTGTCAAGCTTCTTTTATCAGATTTGCCACATAACTTGTCGGGAAAATTGTACGAAAAATAAACAAAAACTTCAGTGCAGCTCTATTATACATTCACAATGTTTTGACTTGTATACTTACTTGGGAAGAGCCTCTTTGTTGTTCATGTATTCGCTATATTCTTCTTGTGTATCAAAGTCCCACCGCCCCAGAGGACCCTTCTTATTACCCTGCACCAAGGATATAACAGAGTTTGAGTACAAATCCATGTTATATGCATCACTGTAGCCAACACAATGACAAAACAATTGAACAGATTCTATGTTTTCCAAAAATGTTAGCTAGAAAAAAAATGCAGCAAACTGTTTGTTTATCAAAAACAAATTTAATTTGTATTTAATGGAAGCCAGGACATTACAGAACCCACTGGCTGCATACAGAACCCACTGGCTGCATTCTTAAAAGGAGAACTATGAGGTGAGTGATTTACACTCACAGTTAGAGCCAACCCGTGACAAAGAAGCTGTCACACGACAGCTCTATTGATCGGGAATTGAGCGAAAACATACCGTCACTCGCTCAATTTACGATCATCTCCCTGCAGAGAGCGGTGACTAAGTCACTGCTCCCCGCAGGGATTCTCCCCCTCCCCACTACGATCCTCCTGTGCTGAGTGGAGGAACGGACAGGGGAGGCGGCCGGCACAGCTATCTCTGCCTCTAGATAGGCAGAGCCAACGGTCACTCACGCAGCTGAGTGGATCCAGACATTATTGTCGGGATCCACCCCGGCTGCGGCGCTCTCAGTATATCGCGGGCAATAGCCCACTATATACTGAGCTTTGGGTCACGGGAGGAGGTTAGTATATGTCCTACTGTGACCCTAAAGAGAATTATGGGGAAAATCACTTACCCCATAGTTCTCTTTTAACTCCAGTAATTAGGATGCATTACTTAGAGCAGGGGTAGCCAAACTTTGCTTTTCCAGCTAAAACTACAAGTCCCATAAGGCATTGCAAAACTGACAACCACAGGAATGACTCTCTAAGGCAGATGCACGATGGGATTTGTAGCTTCATCACAGCTGGAAGGTCGAAGTTTGGCTTCCACGGTCTTAGAGTATCATACAAATACAAAAGCAACAAGCCAAAAATGGTAGCCCCCTTCCCTTTTCCATATGGACAGTCCACTAGCCAGCAAGCAACAGAACCTCCCTACAGTTGTGTAAAAAAGAAAGTACACCCTATCTGAATTCTATGGTATTATCAGGACATAATAAAAATCATCTTGTGCTAAGCAGGTCTTAAAATTAGGTTGCTGCTTTTTTTGAGAAATCCTCTGCTCTTACTTGCTGGGTTTGTCAGTTCACTTACAATCAGCACATTGTCCTTTGGCAAAGATGCGTTATGTCACAAAGCATATAAAACACACCTGGTCCATTTTACTGTAATCCACTTCTTCATCACTGTCGACTGCCATATCATCCATGCTGAGGAGAAACAAAATCAAAAGCATGTTATTACCTGCTGTATATAAAAGGAACACAAGTGAAGCATATATATATAAAAAAAAAAAAGAACATGCTGAACACAGTCTGAAATTCCCTTCACAAGCTCAACATTGAACAGGTTATTTGGAAAAAAACAGGTTGTTGTTGGCTAAAGAAGACATCCAATGTATTTCAAAAACCTACATTTTCAGCCGTCTATTGCGCAATCCAACAATGGTATCATTGGTTTACACATTAAAATGCAATACTCTGCAGATTTTGTGTTTTACTGAAGAGGAAGTCTCTTCACTTGCAGTAACTATGCAGTGCCAGGAAGGAAGACTAAAATGGATCCCGTAGGGAAGCAATTCCAACAAGGAAAGGTCTTTATCAGCACTTGGTGAAAGAACATCCCCTATTGGCAGTCGCAATATCTCCAGACCCTGTTATAGCCAACATACATTGTAACTGCTCTCTGAGCAGCATATAAACGTGGCTTTCTTTGATGAAATACAGTAACTAACACCAGATCACCTGGGTCCTGTGATGAAATAAGCAGTACTTACGTTGCAGGATAACACTCCGCATAGCTGTTCCACATGCCAAAGAAATCCCCCACCTGCTTCTTATCTTCAGGTTTCTTTACTGTTTTCAGCAGTTAAAGAACTTTTTGTATAATAATCTTATATTTTTCCCATCAACAAACCTTATTAAATCACATGCTACAGCAACTGTAACTTTTTAAACATTACATCCAGGCAAATATAAGAGACTATCATTTAATACAGTTATGTATTCATTTAACTACCGGTAATCAGCAAATATATTTCCAATTCAGTTGTAAAAAAAAGTGTCTAAATATGTCTTTATATTAGTTTTCTGTAATCCTCTACACACCAGTATTCAGACTGGGAGAAGAAAGGATCAGCACAAGGTGGCAATCTAACTCTGTGAGACTGCGGACAAAAAGAAGAGGAAGCAGAATGATGTCCATATCAGTGCAGAGATATGGCTGCAGAATTATGTTTTCTTAAAGGAGAACTATGGGGTTAAGTCTTTTCCCCATAGTTCTCCTTAGGGTAACGGGGGGACACACAAACTAGCGTCCTCCCATCACAGCTGCTGCTCGCGGTATACTGAGACGCCGCAGCTGAAGCGGATCCCGACAATTGTGTCTCGATCCTGTCACAATTGTGACAGGATCGAGAGGTGAGCGAACCTGGTATGTGTTCGCTCACCTCCCGATCTACTGAGCCGACCTGTGACAGTCTCATTGTCACAGGTCGGCTAGAACTATGAGGTGAGTGAAAAGCACTCACCTCATAGTTCTCCTTTAAAGAATATCTATGGCTAAAAACAAAACTGTGATATAGTGCAGCTCACAAATTCTTAGATGTGGTGGCTGCATTAGATTTTAGTCTTTTTCTCCTTAATTTTCACCTGGTGATTTTGCCAGTTACACAATTCCAGTCTTAAAATGACAACACTCGATCACTCTACTATATCAGCACTACAGAAACAGAATAGGACTACAGGACTCTGCCATTGTCCATAACATACATGGGCAGGGTCCTGCAGTCTTCAGAACAATATAAAATCATAAAAGTCAGCACAGGAAGTTTTCCACTCACTAGATTTCTGGCAAAATGAACAGGTATTTTTTGCACATATTAAACAGATATCACAATACACATTCAATAGCGTAGTTAACAGTTAAAAAGGGAACATACAAGAGAAATGTATTGTTTGGGGTTAACATACACTTTAACTTCCCTGACCATTCTAATCTGGAAGGATTAGTAGCCACTGTGCACATTTAATTGCTCTTCATGTCGCCCTCTCTTTTTGCGCTAGTGAACATTATAACCAAGACAAAGTAATGAGAAAGCCAAAAGGTTTTTGAGTTATCAAAACAAGAAGTATGGGTACATTTTCCAATAGGGACACCTGTCCCCATGACAACTGTCATAGAGGAGAGTTACCCTCTAACCTTTTGTGGATTCCTCTTATTTCCTGTTACATCTCTGTGACAGGAAGGGAAAAGAAACTTCCCCACTGAAACACAGTTAGTAGAGTGTGGTTTTAGCCCTTTTGTCTATTCAATACAAAAAAAAAAGGTTTTGGCTAGACACAAATGTACTACAACTGTCTGACTGCAGTTCAGCTTTAATAGGCACTCCATTATACAGTCAGTGACTACATAATATAGTCAGACACAGAAGCCTAGTTTACACATTTTTAATTGGCCAGAAAGTAATCAAGATACACTGTCGGTAAATTTTAATATGCCTCTGGAGCTCTAATGTAAAGACCCACTACCATGAAGTTCCTCCATCAAGCTGCTATTCTTGATGCACCTTCCCTACAGTGCCTGTCGGTGGATTATTCCCTGAGGATACAAAAGGTCTCTAGCGGTAAGAATAGTCTGTAAAATATGTCCCTAATCCTTTTCCCCCCATTTAAAAAAAAAAAAAAAAATGTTGCTTTTGTGTGTAGCTCTGAAAACGTATATATTGAGAAAAAAAAAAGGATATTCCATTCCATCCCATCCTTGAGCTCCAGCAAAGTTATCATTGATCGATTTCAGCAGGTCCTTGGTGGTTCCTGGACCTAAGAAAACAATATACACAGAAGCTACATTTACAGGCAATACAAATATTTTGATCTGCAACCACAATCAATAGCATTTAAAAGGTGTATGATGTAAATATTACATTTGTGTGAGTATGACAGAATGATCACATTTTCTAAAACCACAATTTTTTTTTTTTTTTTTGCTGGTACTGTTTTTTCCTCAAAAACATGACTAAACCTGTACAGTGCTCACCATCCCTGTCCCAAAACCCACATCTGATATTATAATGGCGATGATAATAAGGAATTGGACAGTGATAGTGTAAAATTAGGTGCGCCAATAGCGGTGTCTCGTCACAATGACAACACAGACACCATGAATTCATAGTTTTCACTAAGCCGTGGCTGGACAGGTGACATGTGAGGATATGGCAGATGGGGGGAAGAGGGAGATAGTAGGATATAAACAAATTATATATACATATAATAAAAAATTAAAGAAGTAGAAAAAACCCCAAAACATAATAGAACCTATGTGCGAAAACGACGATTGCGGCTATTGTGCCGCACATATCACCGCGAACGTCGTAGTGTGAGCAATAATTGTAGGGCCATTAATCACTGATAACACTAAACTGATGAGCAATAAAAGCGTTTTAAGCATCGCCTATGGCCAATTTTCAGTGTGACTCTTTCAAGATAAAGCAATGTTGCAATAGGTAGTGGATGTTATCAATGACTTATCATGCATAAAAATAAAAAGTGACAGTTATACATGCTTGGACACAGATTACTTTGAGACACTCCAAGAAGAAAGCAATTACCATTTTCAACATCAATAGTCTGAAAGAGAAGCAAAAAAAAAGAATGTTTTAAAGAACGGTATCATGACAAATAACAATCATATAGAAGGACATGCACAAGAAATACACTCTACTTGTCTACCTCTGCTGCTGTACAGAAGTGATTTGTTGTCACTTTGTTTGGTATCATAAACAGGTTGAAAATGAACAGTAACATGCAGGGAATGCAGCACTCACCTCATCGTCAGCCTTTGGTTTCTCAAAATAGCTCTGCCTCCTCTTCTCCTCATCCCTGTCCCTTTCTCTATCCCGTGGTCTGTCTCTGTCCCTCTCTCTTTCTCGCTCATGATCTCTGTCCCTTTCTTTCTCCCTTGGACGTTCTCTGTCTCTATCCCGCTCCTTCTCCTTGTGTTTTTCTCTCTCCTTCTCACGAGGTGCTTTCGTTGCTGTGGTTGGAATGTAGTCTCCAATATCATCAAAGATGCTGCAAAAGGGGTAAAAAAAGTGGTCTGTAAGCGCAACCTGCTAAGCCTCGCCTGAAATCTAACTTCTTTTTTAAGCAAGAGTGATTAATAGGTGTCTTATTTATGAACATGTCTGCAACTAAAAACCAATCATGCTGTTCTGAGTAACCATATTTACCTCTCACTTTCAAAAATGTACAAAAATTAAAATGTTCTGATAAAAGGCATTCATAGGCAACTTAAGATTACAAACAAAAAAGGATACACAAGTCATAATAACTTACTTCAGATCTGCCTCTGGAGGCTTCTTTTCATCCAGTTTGCCTGCAAAGATTAAAATGCAGATTAAAGCAGAGAGCATATGTTCTGTTGAGTATAATGCAGAACCAGGCAAGCCTTTATGCTGGCCACACACAGTCATTTTAAGGTACATTCAACCACTTTTGATCACAAAAACCCAGAAATGATTAAAACTGCTGAAATCAGAAAAACAAATCCATCAGGGAGCAAATCGACCATAGAAATTAACCATAAACAGGTAAGTACCTTTGTCCTTCTTCTTCAGTTTCTTATTACGAGTTCCTTGCCTCAGGTAAGACAAGATCTGAGTCAATTTGCTGATGACTATGTCATTGGTTGTGAGAGTTGTTTGAGCCTAAAAAATGAGAAACATTGTTAAAGATCTTTAGAGCGGAAATTAAGCCTAAATTGTCAAAAGGACTGAAGGGCAGACTTTTTTTTATTACAGAAAAGACTATGCAGGTGTCTTCTGTTATAGATATCTATCCCTGCCTGTCAGTGCATGCATGCATGCATGCATGCATCTCTCTTTGATCTCCTGTCACAGAGCAGCCATGCCGGACCCGGCCGCACCGGGCACAGCGGATCTCCGGACCGGTACGGCAGTGACAGCTGCTCCTATACAAGCGATCGGGCCTCTCTAGAGACGCCCGATCGCTTGAATGTAAAGCTCCCGGCCGGCTGTGTAATTACAACGGCTGCAGGCAAGAGAGAGAGGCTCGGTGCATAGTCTGCATAGTAAAACATTTTGTAATTTGTGTCTTAAAATATGAAATTCTATGAAATGGTGGCTTTATTTGCCCTAGAATTATTTAATGATCAGGCATTTACATCCATTTCAAACATGCTCACAAGCATTTCACAGGAAGGGGCACAAGAATTAAAGTTTTAGCTAATACATCTTACCTCCATGGTAGGACAATCAGCCTTGCTTCTGATGAGTGTAGTTGGAATATCTGTGTCTGCATATTCATCATCTAAATCAACTACATATGCCATTCGCCCTGGCAGAAAGAGTTCATTCCGCTCATATGCCTTGCTTTTAAATAAGTTACGATATACATTTCGGCCTGTTGATAGAAGAATATGCTTAGCTAAAACTTTTTTTTTTAAATATATATTATAAACCTTGAATAATGCCATAAAAACATACCAAGCCGAGTTTTGAATTCAATTTTATTCTCAGGATCTTCATCTTTCCTAGTGCTGGTAAAAAAAAGTTAATGTTAGGAATTGAAGAAAGGTCTCATCTTTAAATTATACATATTTACATACAGTACTTCAACCAAAATGTGCAGGAGAGATTACAGCCTGTAGGGGAGGAAACTTCTTAGATTGCAATCCACTACTCTGCCTCTAGATAGGCAGAGCCAGCTGTCAGTCACGCAGCTGGGCGGATCCAGACATAATTGTCGGGATTTGCTTCAGCTGCGGCGTCTTAGTATACTGCGAGCAGCTGCAGTGCGATCGAACGCGTGGCAAAACTTTGCCAGCGTTGCGTTCCACTGCAAACGCAAAAAATAGAGCAACCCCTATTTTTTGCGTTAGCAGTGGAACGGAACGCTGGCAAAGTCTTGCCACGCGCTCGATTGCACTGCGGGTGGGGGGCGTGGAAGCGGTGCCATTGAATTTCTTCCCACCCCAGAACGCGGGGAGAAGATTCTTATCGATCGTGGTGCGTTCCAGCAGCTACTGCTCTGGAGCGCTCACGCTTTCGGTGTGAACAAGGCCTAAAGCAGACTTTGCAGTAAAATGCAAGGACCATTTATTAGGTCATGGCCCATCTACTTGTATAAATTGCTGAAAATTTGTATTTAAAAAATGTAAGGAAAATAGATTACGTACTTCTGCATTGCAGGGTGTGATATCACTTTCCTTCTGACAAGATCCTTAATGAATACAGAGCAGCCCAAATCTCGTGAAAAGACACCCTAGCCCATTACACAAAAGCATCTTCTTGAGAGATCTTGGCTTATCTGCATTCCCCAGGATTTTGCTAGAAGGAGCATGGCCTTGCCATCGTCTAAGCACCATGGGCTGAAGACGGGGGTAAGGCAAGTATATATTTTAGGTTGTTTTCCCTATATAGGTACATGTTTTTTTATAAGTACTATCAAGCAGTGATTTATACAGGAGGAAGGGTCCTAGGCCTAATGAGAGATCCTTACATTTTACTACAAGGTCTACTTTAACTCTACAAGGAGGCAGTGCAAAATACAGAGCTCCCTTGCTGACTGAAAATGTACATATCACAAATACATTAAAAAATAAGAAAGGGAAAGTCAAAAAAGTATTTTAATGTAAACACAGAACAAACTCAAAATATGTGCATATTGAAAATACACTATACTTTTCCTTTAAGCCGCATCTGAATCCTACCAACTCTTTACCGGCTCCACAGAGGTCTATGGGGAATTTCCAGCATCCAGCCAGAAGACCTTGCAAGCCAATAGATCAGTAAAGTGGCTTAAGCATGGAATTTAGATGAAAATCGGAAGGGTATGGGGGTGTGCTTTACAATTTACAGCCACCTCACCCTCCTCCTTGTAGTGAGCAGCCCTTTAATTAACCAATTACTTAGCAAGGACAGCATCAGTTTACCAGAACCAACATTATAAACAAGTTAAAGGGCGTTTCCTTCTCCAGGAAAAACAACCCTACGCCCTAGCTGTAGCCTTAGTGTTGTCTCTCCTCTCATGCATTCAGCTTTTGTCAGTTCTGACTCACGGCTCCCTGCAGGGATTTCCCCCCTCCCCTGTCCGATCCTCCAGCGCTGACTGGCGTAACGGACAGCGGGTTCTAGATAGGCAGAACCAGCTGTCACTCACGCAGCTGGGTGGATCCAGACAGAATTGCCGGGATCCGTTACGGCTACGTTGTCTCATGATACCGCGAGCTGTGGCTCGCGGTATACTGAGCTTTGGGTGACGGGAGGATGCTAGTTTGTGTCCTCCCGTTACCCTTAGGAAAACTATGGGGAAAAGCACTCACCCCATAGTTCTCCTTTAAAAGAGAACTATGAAATGAGTGATTTCCACTCACCTCATAGTTCTAGCCGACCTGTGACATTGAGACTGTCACAGGTCGGCTCAGTAGATCGGGAGGTGAGCGAACACATACCAGCATTCCCTCACCTCTCGATCATGTAACGGCTCTCTGCCGTGACAGGGGAGGGGCCGGATTCCCCCCTCCCCGCTGACTGGCGGAACGGACCGGGGAGGGGGCGGGTACAGCTGGCTCTGCCTCTAGATAGGCATAGCCAGCTGTCAGACACGCAGCTGGGCGGATCCAGACATAATTGTCGGGATCCGCTTCAGCTGCGGCGTCTCAGTATACCGATGAGCCTAGGGTGACGGGAGGACGCTAGTTTGTGTCCTCCCGTTACCCTAAGGAGAACTATGGGGAAAAGCCTTAACCCCATAGTTCTCCTATAAGCAGAAAACTGCTTAAATCTTTTATAAGACAGCTGACATGGATCACTTTTTGCCTAGCAATGACCTTAATGTCACAGACACAGGATCTAGGTTTAATTATTCCACAAAAGCAAACCATTAAAGTCACTCACTTGGTTTCTTTTTGAGGCTTTTCCATCAAATCTTCCTCCTCTTTTTCCTTGTTGGAAATCTCAGCACGGACCTGGAAAAATCACAGGATATAAAATGTCAGTGCATGGAAGATGTTCAAAAAACAAAAAAAAACAAAAAAGGGGGGTAATAAATATGAAATAATCATGCCAAACATAAAATGACAGTTCAACATGAGGAGCAGTAAATAAGCCTAGTTCCTATACTAAAGCGTAGAAAGAAATGTGAATAACATTCCCAAAGCAGGCTGACAGGAAACATATTCAAAAGAAAATCTAGAACTTGTAGTGTTCAAACTCAATCAATATTTACTGTGCTTGAAACACTTTCCAACTTAACACTCCTAATGGAAGTGTTCCCACACAAATACACAGCAGAACAGTTTATTGCCTTAACCCCTTCATGACTGAGCTTGTTTTTACTTTCTGTTTGTTAATGACTGACACACTTTTGACATTTTTGCGGTGCGATTCTTCCACGTCAGTAATATACTTTCTTACTAAGTGCACCCACACATATTATATGTTGTTTTTTAGAGGAAAGATAGGGCTATATATTTATATCACATATGTGCGCCAAACGCCTCGCTTAGGATGAAAAAAAAACAGAAAAAAATATTTGGAAAAAATTGTAAAGAAAAAAAAAAAAAAACTTTTTCCCCAGTTTTGATTATTTTTTAGAAAAATAGTACAGCTGAAAAAAAAATGCATTCAAATAATGTAATTTATTTGGAAACACCTCACATCCGTAGCATTTCAGAAAATGTTCTGTACTTCTCTTAATTTTTTTTCTCTCCAAAAGCCGATAGTGGTCATCTGGCATACAACGTCACTGTCACACTTAGCGACATACTTTGAACATCGCTGTCATGAGGGGGTTCATTTGTTTTATTTTTTTGTTCAAATTAACCTCTTGCCGTCCGCCCGTAGTAAAAAAACGGACGGACGGCACTGCTACATCTGCGGGTTGCCGTCTCCAGACGGCAATTTTTTTCTGCTCGCGCGCGCCCCCTAGCGGGCACGCACGGGCAGAAAAGACCCGACCGTTTCAAACACACCCGTTACCGGGTGTTTCACATATCCTTGAGACCCCTAATATCTCCATAAAGAGGACCTGTCAGTGTGCCTTTGCTATTATATAGGGGGTTGTTATCCCCCTATATAATAGCAATAACAATAAGTGCAAAAAAATAAATATAAATAAAAAAAAATAAAAGTAACACATAAAAAAGTAAAATAAAATAAAAGTCACATATAAAAAAAGGGGAAAAAACCCCCCCAAAATGTTTAACTCCCCCACCCCCACGTTTACGCGCCTATAAACGTAAATACGCGTCCGGTGCCCCAGCGCGCAAAAATTACAATTGCGCTACACATGTTACATATCGCCGCGAACGTCGCAGTGAGAGCAATCATTTTAGGGCCATCAATCACTGATAACACTAAACTGATGAGCGGTAACAGCTTTTAAAGCGTCGCCTATGGCCAATTTTGGGTATTATCGTTTTTTGAGGTTTCGCGCGCGCACGCAATTTTAAGGCTTGACATGTTTAGTGTCTTTTTACCCGACGTGACCCCATCTTTTATATTTTACCAAAAAATTGGGTAATAATAAATGTTTTATCATTTAATATAGGGGAAACTGTTTTTTTTTTTATATTTCGGTAATTTTTCCTTAATATAGTAAAAAAATAAAACCCCCAGTGGTGAATAAATACCACCAAAAGAAAGCTCTATCTGTCCCCAAAAAAGGGTATAAAATTCATTTCAGTACAGCGCTGCATGACGGAATAAATGTCAGTCAAAGTACCGCAGCGCTGAATACTGAAAAATGGCCTGGATGGGAAGGGGGTTTAACACCGCGGATGTCAACTGGTTAAACCCTTAGGGTGAAAAAAACAAATCTGCAGCTCAGCTGCAGATTTCCATTGTAAGGGGTTAATTTGTATAATAATGATCGTATAAAAATATATTTAAATATTTCATTTTTATGTTTTTTTTACACTTTCCACTATTTAAAAAAAAATAAAAAAATTAATGAAGCAGTCATTTTGAATGAATCTCACTATGACTGCTTAATCGTTAATTTTTTGGTTATTATTAGGCTGCTTCAAAACGTAGGAACAGCCAATCATAACCTTAGTGACCCTGAGCCTGACAGCATGTTCCCAGAACGATCAGAAACCTGCAACAATGTTTCAGAACAGAAACATGTAGCTAAATGTTTCTATTCTGAAACATTTAGAAAAAAGCCAGTATACATCGTGACCCCAATCTGTACCAGCTGTCCAACAGTGACAGCAAGTGTGGTAAATACCACTCTGCTATCACCGTTAGATACCCGATCCCTTTCTGTAAAAGCTGAACTCTTTCATTCATGGATGGCTCAGAACAGAGGTATCCATTAATGAAGGTAACTGCCGATTGTGAGCGGCTACTGGCATCGCAGAGCCCCAAATAGCTGCCCACGTACATTGTACATGAACAGTCATTGGGACACTTAGTGGCGGGGACATACAGTGTACATCTCCCGTCACTAAGGGGTTAAACACCATTTAAAGTGCATTTTTCCCCATTTTCCAGGTATAAGCACAAACCATCAATCATTCTGTTGTTGTTACTCATGAAAATGTTGGGTGTTGCAATCAGTACTCTAACACAGGCTCCTTCAAAACACACAGACATGAACTATTGTACAACACTTAATACAAGTCTATAACTTTGCACTGCCAAGGACTTCCAAAGTGAAGCTTCACTGTTCAATATCTAAAAATTAGGGCTGGTGCACACCAGAAGCAGTTGTCATGCAGTCAGCTCAGTTTGGCAGCTGCATCAAAATTGCATCACAATGCTTTCCAATGGGATCTCTGGTGCTTTGTTCACACCAGTGCAGTCAATTCCGATGCAGTCAGAAAAAAATCCTGCTTGCCACATTTTAGCTGCACCTTACCGCCATGGAAAGCATCGCAAACGCATTGGAACACACTGGACTGCACCTGAAAGCCAATTTTAAGCTAAAAAAAAGTGTCAAAATTGTGGTAAAAAACGCAGCAAAATTCATCGCACTGCACATACGCACGCCGTTCTGATGGAGTTATGGTGTGAACTAGCCCTTCGGCATGTGACACATTGCGCTGAATTACATTGATGCCCAGAACTCAAACTACTTCTAAACTCCATCCCTTCTTATTGGTCAGTGATCTGTGGGGGCTTGATGCGAACAAAGTATGTCCAAGCCTCGCAAAACTGACACTAAACTCCCCCACCTGGCCCAATCAGTTGTGGCCGGGGTATTCCCTGTCTCGCAGCTACATGCCACAAAGGGCTGGGAATGCCCCTGCCACAACTGATTGTGTTGGAAAGAAGCTGTGTCAGTGAAAGTTTTGTGTGAACTTGGTTCGCACCTAGCCCCCGCACATTACTATGAATGATGTGTCATCCTAGGTGACAATGGTTGGCCCTTTACAACATACATATGGGGCAACTATTGTTCCTACCACCTGTCAATACAAAAATCAGCACAGATATGTTTTCCAGTGAAGGAAGTTTGGAAACATACATCTTTAGAGGCAGCTTATTAGGAATAGGATCAGTGTTACCTTTTGTAGCAGGGCAAAATCCAGACCTTTCACCAAGTGAGTGTGCTCCATGTCACCACCCAAGAACTTGGACTCCTGGATCAACTGACGCCTCTTTTCTGCTGCAGATTTGTCACTGAATAGGAGAAAACAGTGTTAACCAATTAGTGTTTTACCTATTAAAAAGACTGTTACTTTGCCTATTTAAAGCAAAGGGACAGGTTCTCAAGAAAAAAAAAACCTTCACCCACCAATACTCCCCTTTTCTGCACTCCCCTACAAATCCATTGTTCTGTCAGTCTATAGACGAAACGCTGGGTCAGACAGTGTTGACGCTTACATAGGGTTAATATTACTCTCCCCTTTCTGATGGGACATTGTTTGGGCCTGGAATATGGCCAAAGAGCTCTAAGCACTGCACCCTGGGAGGAGGTTACATGCAGCCCCAAATCCAAGAACTCCAAAGAAGGGACAGAGCAACAGATGAATGTGGCAAAGGAGAGTATCAGAAGGTGAGAGAGTACCAATTTCAAGATGCTCATTTAAGATGCTTGTGAAGGAGCAAGCATGGCACCCATGCCTATTTCATGAAAAGAGAGTGCCCTTGGTTCTATACGTGCACCAGTCCAGTGTCTTAATTAGAAACAAAATAAATTAAAACCAGGACAGATTAACCCCTTCGTGACGGGAGACATACACTGTACGTCCCCGTCACTAAGTGCACAAATGACTGCTCACATACACTGTATTGAGGAATCTATTAGGCCTGGTTCCCAACTGGGCGTTTTACAGCGCTGATCGACGCCCAGCAAGTGAAATCCCATACTTTCTTATGGGCATGGTTCCCATCTGGGTGTATTTCAGCGCATAGGAACGCGCTGAAAAACGCCCTACGCCCAAAGAAGTACAGGAGCTTCTTTGGGGCGTTTTTCCACGCGTTTCCATTGGTATTCCCGAGTGTGGATTGGGGTTAACAAAGCGGTAACCCCGAGCCAAACTCGGGAATACAGCGTACAGGTCTTACCTTGTCCGCGATCCCCGCTGTGTCCTCCGGCGGCTGCCGACTTCTGTCCCTTGCGAGCGGCCACGTCGCAGGGGGGCAGAGCCGGCGGGAAGTTTGAAAGTAAATTTTTTTTTTTTTTATAATAGAGAAAAGGAAAAAAAAAAATCATACCGCCAGTGAAACGCGTGTTTCACTGAACAGAAAAACGTGCTAAAAAACGAGCAGAAAAAAATACGCCCAGGTGTGAACCCAGCCTTAATAAAAGAGTTAAGCTTTTGCCTTTTAAGAATCAGGTGGCTGACAGGGATTAGGAATTCCCGGTCTGTATGAGCTTCTTGCTAAATGTTTCAGCATAGAAGCATTTAGCAACATGTTTCTATTGTGAAACATTGTGTCAGGCTTCTGATCATTGTGGGAACTATCAGAAGCCTTTAGTGATATCTGATCCTGAAATGCTGCAGGATCAGCATGTAATGATCAGTGGCACTAAGGTTAATATTGGCTGTTCCTATGTGCTCTAGCTAGGGAGATGTCCTTACTTCTTGTTCTGGTGACCCCCTTGTATTGAAGGGTTTCACTGGAGCAAGTGAGGAGGAAATCTTCCCAGCTGGGGTACATAGAGGAAAGGCTCTAACCCTTTCTTGCTGTATATTGGAATACTAAAGTAAAAATTATGGCTTTGAACTGCTTTCAAATCCATGCACAAAGAATTAACTTCAATACACTTGTGCCTGACAAGTACTGAACTGACAGTTGTGAGGACCCGTCATTTTTCTAACAAAGCTGCTGCTTCAGAATAGCGGGTTTCATTTTAGAGATTTCAAATTACTTTTCATGCAAAGAAATTTCACCTCCATTAAAAAAATGTTCAATCATTTAGAGCAACTTACGCTTCAGCTGTAGGGCCTACTGCTCGGTAATTGGCGGTTGTGCTAATCAGCTCAGTTTCTTCATAGTCCTTATTGACTCCATCACGGCGTTCCTTGGCTCTGTCTCTGTATTTCTCTGCCAGTTCTCTCTCCCGCTCGATTTCCTGCTGCCGCAACTTCGCGTAGTAGCTGCACATCAGAGGACAAGGATGTCAGAGCTGCATGAAACACAATTACTGCCTGCAACTCTGCATAATACATTTATTAATGACTGAGCTGGATTTCCTAATACAAATTATTTGTATTTATGTAATAGCCACATTTTTACGATCAGAAACTGTATTTGTAATGTAATGTTACTAGGGATGCACCCATACCAGTTCAGATACCAGTGCCAATACTTGGCATTTTCATGAGAACTATCATGGTTGCAGCTGGGACCTGGCTGTGGCGCTCCACCACTGTCCTGAAATCATTAGTCTGTATTGTTTTAAAAACTGTCACATGACAATAAACAAAAATGTATCAGTACTTGTATCTGTAAGTACTTGGGCAAGTATCAATACTTGTACTTGCAAAAATGGTATCGGTGCTTCCCTTCATATAGGTTTATAAAAACAAAATCAAACATTAAAACTGAGATGTACAAATCCCAGGAGCTCCGTGTGCTCCTTACAAAATGAAAGCTGCCTCCTGACTTTTGAATCTTTCTATAGTCTAGTCTTGGAGCTCGAAAAGTATCTGTACTTGTATCGAGTACGGTACTTGGTACCGGTGCATCCGTAAATGTTACAGTTTAAACATGATCATAATATAGGAAAATATAATAAGTGTTCATTATGTGGGGTGTGTGGGTTATTACCAATAACCAATATTAACACAACTATTATGTTATTAATATTTATATCATATAAAAATTACATTACCACCACTTACACAATTTATCTCCCCTCTTTATTACAGATGACAATTTCCCTGGGACATTTGATTCGGAAATATTTTAGGAAGCAACACACCACTGTACCTATTTGTAATCTACGAATTGGAAGGGGGAACAACTATATATATATATTTTACTGGTCTTGTTACTTTGAACTCCTGTTGTATTGCACCCTGATGGAATACAGATATTTTGTTAACTATGAGGGTATTAAACCAAGAACAATGTTCCCTTTGGCCATTTATTGTTAAATATTACAAAATAACAAAAAACAGCCCTATGGTGTAAAGCCTGTGATGTTCCCGAATATAACATTAAAAATAAACCAAGAATCTGTCACAGTATAACAACTTTCACAAAGATTGAAATATGTTTTATTATTAGACAAATTATATACTATTGCTGCCACGAGTAGCAATTTCAACCAATCTCCAGAACACCCGCAAAGTTTCACATTTTACCTTTTTTTCTTCCTTCTACGTGCAGCTGGATCTTCATCCTCATTATATTCACGTGGCATTCTAAAAGATAAAACATGTTAACAGGTCAACACTACATAAACAGCATACCGAGCCTTGAAATAATCTGTTCTTCCAGCAAGTCCATACAAAATAGGCAGCTTTTGAACTTTCATGGCTAAGAATATACTCACTCATGATGGCGAGATTTTGTAGGAGGCGCTGAAGATGGAGTAGACCGAGGGGTCATAAGAAGTTTACGGAAGTCTTCATTTGTAAGTTTTGACCTAGAAGAAGCAAAAGATTATGTAAAAAAAGAAAAAGGGATACGGAAACAAATAGAAGGCTTTATATATTGCTTCACAAACCACATTTTAGAGGTGAAAACCCCATGAGAATAGTGGGTTAAGCCAAAAAAGGACACTTTAGAGCCTTGGTTCTCAACTGGTGGGTCATGACCCAAAAGTGGGTCGCGACCCCTTGTTCACTGAGTCACCATATGCCCTCCACTTTTCTAGGTGAGAGGCTACTGAGCTTCCCCCTAGCGCAGCACTGATCATTCTCACACCGAGCAGCCATTCAAAATATGCTGCCCGGCGCCAAGTGCCGACTTGAGGTGGGGTGGGCTAGGGGTACGGCCACGAGGGAGCTCCATCCAGATTGCTTATACTGTAGCTCCTTTGCATGTCCTGTAGAGGTGCCTGGGCTGGAGTGACATCACATTCTGGCTCCCAGCTACTCTACAGGCACACATGGGAGCGGTGCAAGCAATGCACATATGAATGAAGCTCCAGCACAGCAGCCCACACTGCTGTGCGCTCCATTGCACTACGACTCGGTCGCAACTTAATGACCGAGGACAAATGGGGGTCCTGAGGTTACACAGGTTGAGAACCACTGCTTTAGAGGGATTAGTAATATGACAGAATGGTAAAATCTGCCATACATTTCACCCTATTTACCCAGCATCCCTTGCCACAGACAATCACATCCTTCGATAACCTAAAAACGTATAATACATGTAACCTGAACTGCTAGAGTTGCTGGCATGATTAACAAGGACTACAACTGTCAATGTATTGCATATGTGTCATACTCCACTGAAACCAAACGCGGAATTAAAACCTAAATTAAACCAAATATTTTATGCTGCAATTTCTGTCATGCTTTTATTTGTGCCTGTAATCCCACTAGGGGGGTTTTGCCCCACACTTTCTGTCCCTGTGATGCCTGTCGAAAATAGTAATTACCAGCACAGGAAGGCACAGGCTGCCATACAAACATTGGCAGTAGTTCTACCTCTACTAAAAAATTTATTTTTCTCTGTTTGCTCCATCATTTTCAGCCTGAACAGGAAGTGAGGGGAAATCTTCTCAACAGGGACATATATAGCAATAAAAACCTGATCGAGACTCTAACCCTTCCCTACACTAATAAAACGTTTTTTTTTGGAGTTGTGATTTAAGTACAATAACAAAACCGTGGAGTCCACCAATCTGTAAGGGGGGATGCGGATCAGCGCATTTTTAAAAAAATGCGGTTTTGGGAGTTTTGCATTGCATTTCATAGGTGAAACGCAATTAAAAATGGCGCTGATGAGCCCGGTTCTCTTGAAAGCTGTATGGAATCCGTGCTGATCAGCGTGGAAAAACAAAGCTCAGGGAGCAATTCGAGATGAAGGCAGTTCGGATCACGTGGTCGCATGAACGGTCCCCATAGCAATGTATGTGATCGTTCATGTCGGTGGATCCACGGGGCTGGACCGCCCCGGTGTGAATGGGGCCTCAAGCCTAATTTATGTGGCATTGTAAAATGTATTCTATTCTAGTCAATATAACCCACAAATTCTGTTCACGTACCAATGTATGGTTCCTTCAGATTCAGACATATGAAGATGACCTGCTCAGAACATAACACAAGCTGCTGATCTGCTGAAGTATGGGCAGCATCAGGCTGGCTCAATCTTCTTAACCTTAACTTTTTTTTATATGCAGATTTTTGCTTCATAAACAAGAGAGTTTAATATTGGAGTCATGCAAATTGTGCCACCATTCATAACACTTGAGAAGGCTCTGCTGTATAAAGTTACCTACTATCATAAGGTTTCTGAGTGCACCGACTATTTTCTTCATGCGATTAGTGCAACACTGGAATAAGGCCAGGCCCATACATGGAGATTTCTCTCATTCAGCCCCACAGAATCACTTGATTGCCCCATCCTCGCTAAACAGTATGGAGACGGTATGGATCGAGGAATCTGCATGAAAACCCAAACAGGGACTTCACCTAATAGGACGCAGTCACCGTTCAGCCAACAATTTTCCACCTGGCTCCTTCGATTTGGAAAGCAACTTTTCTGGAGCTGGATGGTGTTAACAGGGCCACCCATGGCTCTAATTTTAGCTAATTCAGCAAAAATCAAACAAAATTCAAGCTGTGTAAAGCAGGTTTTAGTATCGGTGAAGTCAAATCACACTATGCTTGGTGTAATACTTACTGTAATGAATGCAAATCTTCCACCTCATGGCCATCAGGAGCCAGAGGATTGGAGAACAGCTCACCTGAGATTCAAAAATAAAAAATTAGGTATTGGCATTTAGGAAAGGATATATAATTGAACAATATACATTGTTACGTGACCTACCTACGCTATACACTACTGCGTGGCCTGCTTGCGGCACGTCTCTACGTGACCTGCGTACGCTACTTCTCTACTCGACGATATATCCCTACGCGACCTGCGCACGACATATCCCTACGCGACCTGCGCACGACATATCCCTACGCGACCTGCGCACGACATATCCCTGTGCGACCTGCGTACAATATATCCCTATTCTATATCCCTGTGCGATCTGTGTACCATACATCCCTGTGCGATCTGTGTACCATACATCCCTGTGCGATCTGTGTACCATACATCCCTGTGCGATCTGTGTACCATACATCCCTGTGCGATCTGGATGTTATATATTTCTATGGGGTGCACACACTCCTGTAACCCCCCCTCTCCCGGTGATGCATGCACACAAAGCAGTAGCACCGCGGGGCGCTCTATGGAGAACTCCCCTGTACTCTACGTTACCCGTCACACTACGTTACCCGTCACACTATTCCTCCCATTTTAATATTCAATTACATAACTTCCAATATTTACTACTTACTCTCCCTTTCAGGCATCTTTGCAGTTGCAGTCGTACACACAGCAAACCGGAAACAGGAAGCACTACAGCGTCCCCACAATCCTCCCGCACACCAACACTACAGGCCTACTATCATGTGACCCACAGGCTTCCTCCCATTGGACTAATAAGCTAAGTATGGGATGCGCTGCAGCTCAGAATTGTGGAGCGGCGATTGGCTAAGCCGCTGTCAATCACAGCTCTGTAAAAGCGCTGATTGGCGGGAGCTGGGCATGTTCGTAGACTGAAGATGGCGGCTACCATTGTGAGAAACATCGGGTCAAAGCTGGGCAGGAACCTGAGGGAGATCAGGGTCCATCTGTGTCAGAGGTCTCCGGAGAGTCAGGGGGTCAGGTGAGGATGGGGGGCAGGGTTGCAGCACTGAGCTGAGGTGCTGATGTATTGGAGGGACAGCTGTGTCACCTTCCTGCCAATGTCATACAGACTGGCTGGACATTAGCGAATCTCTCTGCCCACAGACATGAGATGATACTCAGTAGGGCTAGGACGGTCGTCACCTGTATGCATGTTCATTTTGTACATGCAGTAAGCAGACATCCTTAAAGAGAACACAAACATATATATATATATATTGTGCTGACACATTCACATCAGTCCCTCACCCCGAGGAGCTTACAATCTATGATCCCTATTTCACATGCATACCAATTTAGACAGGAGCCAATTAAAGGAGAGCTATGGGGTCAGTGTTTTTCCCCATAGTTCTCCTTAGGGTAACGGGAGGACACAAACTAGCATCCTCCCGTTACCCTAAGCTCAGTATACCAGCATGGTGTGGAAGCATACCGGAGTACCTGCTGGAGGTAAACTACACAAACACAGAGAGAACACGCAAATAGTCCCCTGACTGTGATTCAAACTGGGGACCTCCAGTGCTAACCATAGGAGCAGCGTTGTCACACTGAGACACTGATTGACAGCAAAAGGAAGTATGTTAGAACTACAGAACATCTTCCTCATCTCCATATCCAGTGTAGGAGGGGTATTCTGTAGTTCATAAAGATACCTGAGAACAATGTAGCTGATAACAGTCAGTGCAAGCAAAAAAAAATCACCTCACAGGTATGTATTTGACTTTGAGCATGCACAGCAGCCTTCTTTTTTAATTTATAGGGTTAGTTCACCTTTACAAAGAAGTCCCTATGCGTTCAAGCTTTTGTAGTATAGTATAAAAAGCAATCCTCAGATTTAAAAAAAGATGCTTCATATCCAAGATGTACTTGTAGCCCTTTGGCTGCCTCTCCGCAGTCCAGTCTGTAAAACTTCTAGAGTGGGTGACTCTCCCTGTCCTAAGTGGCAGGACGAGACGTCTGTTGGCCATTCTGCCCCATCAGTACTGGAGCCAACGTGTACTTGTTCAAACATTGCATGTGAACAGTACACCCTCAGACCCACAACACTGAGCTCAGCTGCTGCGAGGGAGAGGGCACTGTGCTTGTTCCTGCGATGGTGGGGCCCACGGGTCTAATGGCTTCACCATCTTGCCACTTAGACAGGACGTTTTACAGACAGGCTTGGGTAAGTCTGCATGTGGCCTACAGGTATAACTTGGAAATAAACCATCATTTTTTAAAACCTGAGGACTGCTTTAAATATAATACTGAAGCTGGCATGCATTGGGACTTATTTGTAAAGGTGAACTAACCATTTAATAACAGGGACACTAGGGGGTTTGCATTCACACTCTGCCCAGTAGGGCTGCAGCTAACGATTACTTTCGTAATTGATTAGTTGCCCAATTATTTTTTTTGATTAATCTAATGGCTGCATTAAAAAAAAAGCTATCTCTATCTCGCAAACTAATCGATAATGAGAATAGTCGCCAACTATTCTCATCGATTAGTTGTTGCATCCCTACTATCCAGTGTGCTCCAGCATGGTTCCGTGCCCTGAACACACTGGATCTTATAAACCAAGCCTCACGTGTTCTGGGGCGGGAGGGGGCGTAGTGGTGCTATTCATGTCAATGCATCGCAGACATGCCTCCCGCCTGCACCAGAATGCATGGTACAGCAATGCTGTTCCCGTGCATGCACTATTTTTTGCAATCGCACAGCACTGGAACGCAGGGCATTGCTGTATCATGTGTTCTGGTACGGGCAGGAGGCCGTCTGTGGTGCCCTTGACATGAATGGCAGCACCACTTCCCCTCCCGCCGCAGAACTTGGGAGGCTTGGTTTATGCAACCCAGTGCGCTCAGGGCACAGAACCGTGCTGGAACTAAATAGTGTTTGAACGGGCCCTAAAACCTGGAAAATACGCATTACCTGTTCAAGTATACTGCCATTTGTTCTAATCATTGAATTGCCTGTGATTTTGAGATCTAGAATCTGAAATGCTTCTTTCTTTCTCCAGAGACTTTATTGAACAAAACTATGTAGAACTCAAGAAGGCTAATCCCGAATTTCCCATATTAATCAGAGAATGCTCAAAGGTTCAGCCTAAACTATGGGCAAGATATGGTGAGTTTCTAATTGCTGCAATCATGTATTTATTTAACGATACTAAAACGTCAAACTAACACCCACCGTATGTTTTTACCAATTCAGAGGACTAAAGAATCCACCTAATGAAATATTTACAGACTGTCAAGATGAGTCGGGTAGAAAGCCATTCTATGACTGAGAAATATTGGCTAAGATTGCCCATACGTGGCCTAGTATCTGCAAGTATTAGATTGTGAGCAGTGCTTGTGAAAACTGGGCCATGTAGGAGTTTATTGGACATGGATGGTCATCATGCAGCCAGATAGCGAAGGAGAAAAACTAGAGCCGGGGTAGGCAACCTCTGCACTCCAGCTGTGGTAAAACTTCAAATGCCTCTGTCTCTGGGAGTCATGCCGGTGGTAGTCGGTGGCTTGCAAAGCATCATGGGATTTGTAGTTCCACACCTGCTACACTGCCGAGGTTGCCTACCCTTGGACTAGAGCCATGGTTCTTAACTAGTGGGTCGTAACCCCATGTTCAGTGGGTCGCCTCATGCATTCCACTGTGCTAGGTGAGAGGCTCCCCAGCCTCCCCAATAGTGCAGTACTGTCAGTTCTCATGCTGAGCAGCCATTCAAAATATGCTGCCTGGAGCCGAGCGTCAGGTTGAGGTGGGGTAGGCTGGGGGGTATGGCCACGAGGGAGCTCCATCCATACGTGCATTGCTTATAGCTCCCTCATGTGAGTGGAGTGACATCACATTCTGGCTCCCGGGACCTCCTACAGGGAATGCAAGGGAGCTGTTAAAGCAATGCACATATGGATGGAGCTCCGTCACAGCACAGCAGCCAACACTGAACCCCTCAAAAAAAAATTGGGAGTGGGTATGTGTGTGTGAGAATGTCTGTGATTGTGTGTGTCTGTCAGCATTTTAATCGCAAACTACCATGCAGCCGCACCTACTGTGCAGGAGGTGCATTACAATTCATTTAAATGGCACCCCAAACACACCTCCCGCCCACAGTTTGATCGCTTGCACTGGAACATGAGTTACTGCAATGCCGTGTGCTCCAGTGCGATGCGACTTGGGTCGCAATCTAATGACCGAGGACAAATGTGTGTCCTGAGGTTATACAGGTTGCCTACCCTTGGACCAGAGGGATTTTGTTCCTTTAATTATGCAGATTTACTTGTGAAGGAACATATTTCCTGTTTATTGAGCTGTACTTCATCTGAGCTAAATGCTTTTTTTTTTTTTAGCTGGGGTTTCAAAGCAGTTGCTGCAGTCAACTGGCTGACCTCATGCATTCCACAATCAAAGCCTAGACTGTGGGGTTTATTTACTGAAGGAATTAGACTTTTCTCTGGATAGATTGTAGCTATGTTCACTCTGATTACTCAATCATGTGCAGGAGAAATAAACTGGAATTTGCATTTCACATGATTGAAGTGAACACAACTTTCCTAAGCCCTTGGCAAAGTCTGATCCTGTATTTCAGGTGTATACCCTGCCTGCATTGGGCTGCACTTGTTAGTTTTGCCAAGCACAGTGCACAGAATGCCATGCTTCTAGTGCAAGGCTTTGCATAACAGAGGACTACACAGTGGGACCGCTGTTTGCAGGGGCCCCCGAACACTGTCCACACTGAGAGAAATCCAGTGCATGTGGAGCTCGGATGGTCTCTCGAACAGCCATCTACACTTGCCCCTACAGTGACCATAGACATGAGGCGATTGTTGCTGGATCTACGGGGCAACAACCTTTTGGCTTAGGGCACATGCGGATGCTGTCAGCAGAGAGAAACTGGAAATAAATAGTGATCAGACAGGTCAGAAAACTGTCTGGCCCTTGCTGTGTCCCATAGACTTGCTGATCTTGAAATTCTCAAACTGTCTCCTTCATTACATTATAGCATTAAGGCCTCATCCACACTGCCACACAAATATGCGCGCAATGTACCATATGCAAATAAATGGCTCCATACACCTATTTGCGTAGCGTAAAAATGCGCAGAAACAGAATGGAACCGAAATGCGTCCGGGCAGAATATTTCTGTGTATTTTACGCGCATATATGCAGGTTTGCGCGCGTATACGAACGTACACGCGTACAGTTCATTAAAATTTCTATTACGAATTATGCATTCTGGGATTGCATAAAGTGCACTCATATATGCAATATACAATTTTGCTCTTGCGTTGTGTGTGAATGAGGCCTAAAGCTTATCTGCAAGGGAAAAAAAGCTCCTCATGTAGTGAGGCTAACCCTGCACTGCAGTTATGCCAAAGGTATTGTGTAAAGGATTTTTACTTGCCTGATCCCCACTCCACCTGCTCTAAAAAAAAACGCAGCAGCAGCCATCATGATCTTGGTATAACTACTTTAAGATAAGGATATACAGGTACATCCTATGGTCCTGAAGTGGTTGATAAGTATATGCTGTAATAACGGAAAATTGTATACTTACCTATCGGTAATTTTCCTTTCCTGATGCCAATCCATGGCAGCACACAATGGGTATGGCTCCGCCCCCAGCCAAATCACAGGACCAGTTATACTATAAATTAAAGCCCGCCTCCCAAGGCCACCATTCTCGTAACAAGTACTCAATGCGAAAGCCATGGGAGGGTTCTGTATGCTGCCATGGATTGGCATCAGGAAAGGTAAATTACCGATGGGTAATAAGTATACAATTTTCCGTTTTCCTGACACCAATCCATGGCAGCACACAATGGGATATAGCGAAAATATATTATACCGTATTTTTCGCTCCCATAAGACGCACTTTTTTGCCCCAAAAGGGGGGCAAAAATGTCTGTGCGTCTTATGGAGCTAATTCCCTATCGCGCGACGCCCGGAAGATGCAGTTTCGGGACGCTGGGCGAGTCGTTTTTTTTTGTTGTACATTCCGCCCTGCTTCTGACAAGCAGAGCTAAATGTACAGCGTGGGGCCGCCGCTCGTTTAATACAAGTGATCTAACCAGATCACTTGTATCAAATCGAGCAGTGGCGGCGATCGTGTACGGGGCCTCCACCTGCCGTGGTTTTCAGGGGTCCCCCGCTCCTCTGGGGGACCCGTGACCACGGCATAGGAGCTCACCATAGAGCAGACGAAGAACATCCGTTCTTCGTCTGCTCTGTGTGATCACTGAGACCGTGGCGCTGTAATCACCCACAGAACCCCTGCATCCTGTGGTCGGGTGCGCCTTTATGGAGCGCAAAATACGGTCAAAAATGCACAATGCATCACAGTTTGAACCCTATTTATATTACTGGAAACGCAACTAAATGGTTAATAAATCTGGATGGTTAGTAAATTAGATTATCTTATGGCTATTCAAGAAAGATCTGTTTGCAATCGGTAATATTTTGGATCTGCATGTATGGGGTTATACCATGTGTTGTCTTAACAGTACTCCATTGTGTTCACTGCTGGAGAGAATTCAGTTATTGCTCCTGGTATGTTTCACTAAACCCCATGGGCACTGTACCTGCCAGTTACTTGGTGCCATCACTAGAAGGAGCATTATCCTTCTGAATGGTACCAAGTGCTGTGTTTGCACACTCTCGTACACAAAGGCATATTCTCCTTGTAATGAAAGTGATTCTTTTTTGTGCTCCCAGCTCAGATATGTTGCCTGAAAAGCAACACTTTGTATACATTTCTGTATAATTCAGGAATGCTTTTTATATAACGCATACATTTTCCTATTTACAGAATTTGGGAAGGAAGTGAGCATCCCATTGAATAATCTGAAGGCTGAACAAGTAGCCAGAGCCTTGGAGTCTGTTGCGAACAGCAAGCCATAAAGCTTCTCATTGAACCATTCTGTTGTTGGATACATTTTGCCTCGATGGACCATGCGCTAGATGGTAAATACTTTGCGGCTTGGACTTTATTATATCAATCACTTCACAGAAACCAACCTGTGCATTGAACCATATTTAACTTTATTAGAAAACTATAAACACTTCTTGAACAAGTCACAGTAATAAAAAATATTCTAAAGTCCTTCCATTCCTTTTGGTTATTCCATAGCTAGCTGTCCTTCCATATTGTGTTCTTTGATCTGCAGGGGAGAAAATTTCACACAATTACATCTGCAATTTCTTTTGGGTTGTAAGCATTTTCTCTTCTTGAAAGCTGCAGTTTGCATTCCTGTAGCTATTTGCCAGGAAGCTAAAACACCTTGGTGACTATACATGCTCCTTTTACATACATTTTTACTAGACTTTGATGTTTATTGCAGATTTGTATGCAAAACACCTGTCACTCTAATTGCATCTCACTGTAGTAAAAACAGACATTTTCGTCTTCCCTCAATCCTTTGTACCTCTTGTGCTACTATTTTTTTTGCTTGTGATTGCTGGACTGACGTGCGACTGGAGAATTGCTGTGTGCTGCAATGCCAAGTTTCACCTGCAGGTGGAATCTACAAATTATTGGAAACGAAGTTGTGAAAAAGGAAACCCTCTGATAATGTCTGGAGAAGTCGCATAAATGGGATTCACTAAAAATTCAGTAAGGATAGAATGAAAATATCTGCTGTTTTCAACTTTATTTTTTAAAAGGTGTAAACACCAAGCAGGTCACTTTTTTTTTTGGATTACCTACTTGCTGTACCACAAATACGCATGTAGCTAAAGATGCATTGAGACCGCTGACCTGCATACTTACTTGCAGTGACAACATTGTTAAGCAGGAATAAGGACAGTGCTTCACCTATATTATGACTTCTGTTGCTAACTTCTTCCTGAACATGCTATATTAAGCTGCATCTCTGACCTTAATACTATAAGTCTCTGACCTGGAACAAGCAAGCAAATCGGGAAAGTCAGAACACCTAACCTACATACTTGTTTCAAGTCAGTGACTTTGAAAATACAGAAGCCACTGGATCAATGTGAAAACTACCTACTCACCGTTGACCTGCAGTAGTCAAAGACCGCTTGTATATGTTGTTTAGCTTCAGGATGATCTTTATAAGTTTCTAACATTTCCAACCCGGAAAGCATTTGGGTGTCTTTTGCTGCCTAGAAAGAGAAAACATATTTTGGAGCGAGATAAGACAAAATTCCCATGAAATATGTAAATTGTATTAACGTCTCATAAATGCAAGCAATCAAGATGCAGAAACCTACAAAAGTTTAAGTGAATAAAAAAGGAGGACCCCCTTCATGCATCCGGCATCCTTAAAAATCTACATTTCCTAAAGAATATATAAGAAAAAAATCTACACTGCCTGGCCTAAAAAGTCACACTAATATTTCGTTCGACCGCCTTTAGGTTCCATTGTGGCACGCATTTGCTGTGGCATGGTATCGATAAGCTTATACACTGTCACAATATTTATTTCCATCCAGAGTTGCATTAAAGGAGAACTATGAGGCGAGTGATTTTTCACTCAACCTCATAGTTTGAGCCGACGTGTGACAATGAAACTCGCACGTCGGCTCAATAGTTCGGTGAGCGAACACATACCGTCGCTCACTCACTTCTCGATCCTGTCCCTGCAGAGAGCCATGGCTGTCACTCATGGCTCCCTGCAGGGATTCCCCCCGCTCCTCCAGCGCTGACTGGCGGAACGGTTGGTGCGGGTACTGCTGGCTCTGTCTCTAGATAGGCAGAGCCAGCTGTCAATCACGCAGCTGGGTGGATCTCGACAGTAATGTCAGGATCTGTCCCGGCTGTGGCGGTCTCAGTAGCTTGCGGTATACTGAGCTTTGGGTCACGGGAGGACGCTAGTTTATGTCCTCCCGTGACCCTTGGGAGAACTATTGGGAAAAGCACTGGCCCCATAATTTTCCTTTTATTTTTCACCCGGATCTTGAAGTGATGATGGGAGAGTCGCACCACTGCGTAAAGTTTTCTCCAGCTATCCCAAAGATTCTCAATGGGGTTAAGGTCTGGACTCTGTAGTTGCCAATCCATGTGTGAAAATGTCTCATGCTCCCTGAACCATTCTTTCACAATTTGAGCCTGATGAATCCGGGCATTGTCATCTTAACCCCTTCATGACTGAGGCCTTTTTTTCATTTTTTGTACCCATGTTATATTCCACATTTTAGGCCTGAAAATTACTTAAAACCCCAGAAGCGATCTGGCGACGGGTAAGTCGCCAGGATCGCTTCTGTTGTAAAGCCGACAGTCGGCTCTACAAGTTTAAACAGAGTCCCGGCGGCAAAAGTCACCGGGAGTCTGTTTAAACAGCCTCGATGCTGGCGACGTACACTGTACGTCGTCAGTCACGAAGGGGTTAATACAAATTTGTAAACTAAGCTTGAGTTTGCAGTCCATCATGGGTGCGGTAGCTACTTTACAACACACACAGGGACCATGGGGAACAAAAACAGCCTCCCTCCAGAAGGAAGGACAGTGTCGGCACCAATTCAGAGATGATTTGAGGATCTACAGCCGAGTGATACACAAATAAGATACATTTTTGTTAAGAGTTCAGGTACTTGAATGCGTTATTAATGTCTAACTTTTGAGTTTAGTGTCACTTTAAACAGGTTTCCTTTGTAACTAGCACATGTGTATTACAATATGTACTTCACAATTAGAATTTTGTTTGTTCAGATAAGAAGCGAGAAAAGTTTTCAAATCCTGCTTCCTCGCCACTACAGTTGTGAATGAACATCAGACTCCATTAACCATTAGAAAACCAAAAGGAATGTTCTGAAAACTAAAGGTGCCCATACACTGTACGATATATATGGAAGGCGTGCGACCATTTCTACTGTACGGTCGCACGTCTTCCGTCGAACAATAAGGCTGGAAAACCTGCCGGGAATCGTACGATTATCCGCGGGTTAGTGGCCTGCTTGTTCAACAACTGCCGAACAGGCCGGTGTGCTCACGCGCACACTACCCGTTTGCAGTTATCGTAAGCCCGCCCCTCATTGCATTCATCGCAAGCACGATCTGCCTGTCCATGATGGGCAGATCGGACTTTTTTTTTTAATTACTTTACAACCCTCGCAAGACAAAAGTCTTGTAAGGGTTGTAAAGTGTATGGGCACCTTAAGATTCTCTAACAAAATTCTACTGGTGTATGGCGAGCTTTACACAAACAATTGATACAGGTTGTTAGGTGACCATTATAGAGTTCCACAAGCAGACCACTGAGTAATATATTACCTCTGGACAATATTGCAGAATGATGATGATTAGATCCAAGCAGCGAAGTGTCACCTGAACATCAGATTTGTCAAGTAGTGGGATCACCCTGGAGATGATGGCTTTCTCCTGAAGACACTGACAGTAGGCAGGCCCAAGGTCAGCTATGTTACATAGCACTGTCAGAACCTGCACGGTACAGTTTTAAAGTGGTATTAAATATCAAACTTTTTTCAACAATGAATCCAGATCAAACAAATATATAGGGCTGCATCCAACTAATCGATTATGAGAATAGTTGTAAATGGATTATTTGGTTTGATACCCTAGCTCTCTCCTCCATGCTGGGAGGAGGGCGCAGCACGCAATGGGTGGGTGCAATAGCCAGCCTGCTAATGCAATTTGAAATGGCCTGTAGCAGGCTGGCTTTTGCATCATCCCACTACCTGTTGTATTTACATTCAGCTGCCGTCTGTGGAATTTTGCCACTGGCAGCTGTCATTCCCTGACTGAAGCTATTCAAGCGCCATGTGCTTACAATACAATAAAAAAAGAAATCATTATAGGAAAAAAAAATCATTTTCGGCCTGACAAATTCTGCTGCAGGATGTGCGTTGCAGTGCCATTTATTTCAATGGCACCCAAATGTGCCTTACACCCACAGTGTGATCGCCTGCACTGGGATGCATGGTACTGCAATGCCATGCATTTGCAAAAAATTGTGCATGCAGTTTTCTTCTGAAGTAATGTTTGTAACACTGCATTTGTGTATTTTATTTTAAATTAAGGATGGTATTTATCACCCCCATTAATCGCAAAAAAATTATCGTCCAACTAATCGATTAATAATGATATTATGAATAATCATTAGGTGCAGCCCTACAAAAATATACATTGCCCAGCAAAGCATTGCTTTACATTTTTACCCAAACACTTACAATCATCATTTCTAAACAACTGCTTCCAACTCGCTCAGCTTCCTTGAACTTCCTGTCCAGTACAGGATCACAAAGCACAGTACAGACTCCAGCAACTGTTCATCTACTAGCGTGGAGATGCGAGGAAATGGGGCCAGGGAGGAGAGAAGTAGGTTGATTTGCTTTGTTTGTGCACGCACACACACACCTGCATAGCACTCTGCTTGAGAATAAAGTCACTCTAAAACAGGAAGTCAGGATCAGGGCTCAAGGAGCAGCATTCATTGTAAGTGATTTAATCAGCATTTGAAATCCTTTTGACTTTAATATCACTTTAACTCTTGTTAGGCGGAAGAAAACCTTACGAGCAAAAAACAGAATGCTGGAATATTTCATAAACTACAGAACTGGTTTGATAATTTGGCAGAAATACTGGCGCTCCTTATCAAAACAAAGCTAAAATTACAGGATCTTAAAGGATAACTTACATTTTTTTTCTCTTTTGAAGGCAGAGTTACCAAAACATCATAGCTTGGCTTTTTTTCAGGAGTATTAAAAAATGTCATGGCAGAGCTAGGCCTGTGTAAACATTTCCTTGTTTACATTAGGTTTGTCTGCAGATTTGCCTAAGCCAGCATGCAAAATGCTGGCTTAGGCAAATCCATATCTTCTAAGCCAGCATGCAAAATACACATCTAGAGGGATCTGCAGCACCATCCTTTTTTCTTGACGTGGTCTGCAGTCATGAGCTCTCTACACTGTAGGAAAATGTAGTCAGAGGCTGTTGGCTTCCAGCAGTTTGACATCTCCAGTGATTACATGATTGCAGTCCAGCATTAAACCAATATTCATACCTCCTGACCATGATGACATCAAATTAAACAGGCAGATGGAGAAGATGCCTTTGTTGTTGTCCCTGTCTGCAGTTACATTGTAGATGCAGACAAAACAAATGTAAACAAAGCAATCTTACACTGGCCTAGAGCAGCAATAACTCTGACACCATATGCACACTGAAGAGGAAGACTGAAAAGATCGTTATTTTGTGCAGAGGACTAGAAAATATAGCTAATGGTGTGAGTGACACTTTTTTTAAATACAGTAGATACATGTCTGCATACAGTATAGCCAACATTAAAAAATAAAGGTTGTAAAGATTACCAGCAGAATTATATCTTTCGAATGGCCAAACAACTGCAGCATAACTGGTATCAAGTTAAAGTGAAGCACTGCAGAGCATATGGTAGGACCTTTTACTGCAAAAAAACAAAACAAACAATGAAAAATATTAAGTGTTTATAACAGATTATTGTCATTACCTGCCAATGGATTTCACACATACTGTGGTGACCTGCGTTTTACCGCACCTGATCAATGCAGGTAACCGCAAGGACACAACAAACATGCTGCATTTTATCGCAGCACACTGGATACCACCTCACTGCTGTGTGGGACCTGAATGGGGTGAACACATTGTACACTTCACACAAAGTAAAAAAAAAAAGACATTAAAAATGTAAACCGTGACAGCTGTGGCAGTATTTGATACAATGCACACTGCCAAAGCTGCCACAACGCACTAGCCCACCTACTAAATACAGCATTTTAGCAGACAAGCTAGTATGAACTGTCCATTAAACAGGTTAGCACAACATTCAACAGATACTGTGTATATCAGCAAACCATCAAGTGCAAATGAGAACTACATACAGTACATGTGCCAAATGTATCATTATGAATTGTTCAAATTTATATTTCTTAGGCATGTTATAAATTTCTGCACACACTTTTACTTCTTCTGATGAGTAAGGGATTTATTTTAAAACATAATGGTAACTGTATTTAAACATTTGTGGGGGGAAAATCCACGAAAAATTCTGTAGCCACATTTCCATGCCACAATAACCTGGAGAAGCCTGCTTTATACCGGGAGTGTTTTTACCCTTGAATCCATCATTCCTCTAGAGTGCACCATACATCCCATCCAGCCATTTGAACTGTGATGAAGGGAGCATGTGACAACCTCAAAAATGCCAATGCATAGAAATAAAGCACTGCTCCTTCACGGCTTTAGCAGGAGCATGTCCTCCCTTCAACCAAACGGGTATATAATAAAGGAATAATCCGGCCACACACTGTTCCATGCTGAATCAGTTTATTGAGGGTTCATCAGTGACATGGAGTCCTGCCCAAGGTCTACTCTCTCTAACGTGTTTCACCCAATCCTGGACTTGAAAGGTTATAGGGTGGTTTATTATAAGCGCAGTGCTATTTTATATTGATTTTCAAGGTGGAATCATTCACCAAGGATGCACAGCAGGTAAGAGACAGTCACTCAGCTAGGATAGGTCACTATATTAGCATGGTCTATAAGAGTACAATTAGGGATGCACCAATACCGTTTTTTTGGTATCGAGTACGAGTACCGATGTTCTTTTCTCAGTACTCGCCGATACTGATACCGGAAGTCCCATTAAGGAAGCCGGGTGGCACGCTACGACTCACCGCCCGGCTTCCTGATTAGCCGGGAAGCCGGGCGGAGAGTCATTACATGGCGCCCAGCTTCCTGGTTGGCCAGGAAGGCGGCTCCATGCTCCCTCATCACCAAGTGACAAGGAGGCATAGAGCCAGCTTTCCGGCCAATCAGGAAGCTGGGGGGCCGGTGACAACTCCCAGTTATGCTCCTGCATTGTCACCCTATTAAACATGCCACAGATGGAGACTGGTGTCTGGCACACATTGCACAAAAGTAGTCCACCACTATTAGGAAGTTGGATTATTGGAAGCTGACCCTAAGCAATGACAGGGAGTAGCTGAAAGAGGTAGGAGATCAGCAAAAGCAATTTGCAAAATAATAATAATTACAAAAAAAAAACGATGGCATTTGCATA
Organism: Nanorana parkeri; assembly: GCF_000935625.1. Classification (NCBI taxonomy): domain Eukaryota; kingdom Metazoa; phylum Chordata; class Amphibia; order Anura; family Dicroglossidae; genus Nanorana; species Nanorana parkeri. The sequence continues at coordinate 397,996 of NW_017306818.1, forward strand.
AGATACACGGTGCTTTAGCAAACTTAAAGTCATCCAGTTAGGGTTTTCATCTACAGTACTTGAGTTTACCTGTCATGTTATTAAGAGTCCAGAGGCATTCTCGAACCACAAAGAGATGTTCTTTCTGAAACTGTTGAATGAAGACAAACAAAGCCACAAGAAGGCGGCCATCTTCTGGAAGCGGAACTTTGTTGCCTGCAGCATCAACTTCTGCTAGCAGGTTACCCAAACAACGTACTAAGGGACAAACCAACTGTAATGTGCGAAGAAAAGTTACATTTAGAATGTGTTATTACATAGAAAACACTGCCTACTATACAAAAAGATACAAAATCATAAACTTTCTAAACTAGCAATGTGTGATATATACAGTGTGTGTATGTGTATGATATACACATATATGATAAATCGCAAAAAACGACCACACTGAAAAGTGGAAATAGGCGACGCTTAAAACGCTTTTACCGCTCATCAGGCCGCATCTGCCTGGATGCTGTCACTGTCAGGCAGACAATTTTCCACACGACACCTTTGATTTTTCAATTGAAGTCCGTCAACCCAACAGTTTGTCGGTGATGCCAACTGGGCCACCTATTGCTTACATTATGGGCGGTTCAGCAGGAAACAGCTGAAGTTTGAGCCGTGTATGGTCCTATCGGCACTGCACTGTTCCACGAAGGTTGATTTTTCATTTGAGTTTTGTTGAAGGAGCATAGCGGGAAAATTGCAGAATGAACAGATGCAGTCACTACTTGAGTATTCTGACAGCTGGCACAACTGCCTGGCAAGGGAGATTCCCCACCCATGCTGCCTAGCATGGATGTGGAAATCGACCGTTTTTCTTGTTCACGGGGCAGAATGACAAAACACTACCAGTGTAAAGAAGTCTCAGCATATCCTACCCTGTTATAGCATCAGTACTGTAATAGGAATACATAGAGTTGTTTTTTATAATGCATCAAAGCTTACTTGCAAAAAAATCCCTTTTATGTAGTGAGTGCTGCCTTCTGTCTGCCCATCACTCTCAACAACTTCCTGGATTCCCAGTGTGCTTTGCATCTCTTTCCCTCATGCGTGATGTGATGCAATCTTGATTTCTCAAGACTACATAGCCTATAATGTATTGCTTCCAGCAAGCAATGATGATGCTACATTGTTCAGATTTTCAATTTGTAGTTTAGAGGACAGGCTTTGTGAGAGTTGTGACTCAAGGAAGTGTATATTCACAGGGTTGAAATTGTATCACTGCATCGAGGAAGTACATCCTATGGGCATCTTCAACAAGCAAGTTTACAAACTTCTAGATGGATATGGTTATTAGGAGTGGGATAGAACTTATGGAAATTCAATATATAAATACAGATTCATCTTTAGTTTTTGACAATAGACACCCTTTAAGTTTTCCATGCAGACACATCAGCATTTGTGTAAGACATTCAATATATACACAACAAATTATAGAATTATAGCCACAAGCTATTCATTTCACAAATAACAATTTTTAAAACAACTTACCAGCTCAGAAAAAGGAAAACTGGTGCTTGTAAGAAATACGGCCAGTTTTGTCAGTAAGTGTACCAGTTTGGACACAACACCTTGTGAAATCAGCAATGCATTGTTTACCTGGCTGAAAAATGACACAAACATTTCAAAAATACTTAAATATGGTAAATACTGTATGTACCACATTAAAATGTATTACTGAAAAGTCTACAGTATGTCTAGGCCCCATTCAGGTCTATATTTTAGGTGTGACTTGCGTTTTCCTGCAGCAGGAATCCCTAATCTTCCATTGGCAAGCGGCACCTGTCATCCGTTCAAGTTAATGATCAGGTGACAGCCACTGCATCTGAAGGCCATCACACTGCATGTAATCCTATGTAATATGATTTACATGCGGTTAGGAACAATCACTCTCTCCGGAAGCACGAAATGGAAGTCTTTGTGCCCGGAGTTCAGCTTTAAAGGAGAACTATGGGGTCAGGGCTTTTCCCCATAGTTCTCGTAAGGGTAACGGGAGGACACAAACTAGCATCCTCCCGTCACCCAAAGCTCAGTAGCTCGCGGTATACTGAGACGCCGCAGCCGGGACGGAGTCCGACATTACAATCTGGCTCCACCCAGCTGCGTGAATGACAACTGGCTCTGCATATCTAAAGGCAGAGCCAGCTGTACCGGCCCCCTCCCCTGTCCGTTACGCCAGTCAGCGCTGGAGAATCGGACAGGGGAGGGGGGGGGGGGGGAATTTT
>NW_017306818.1:400587-401714 GCF_000935625.1 Nanorana parkeri
TAGGGGGGGGGGGGGGGGGGGGGGTAATTCCTGCAGGGAGCCGTGAGTGACAGTCACGGCTCTCTGCAGAGACAGGATCGAGAAGTGAGAGAGCGACGGTATGTGTTCGCTCACTTCCCGATCTATTGAGCCGACCTGTGACAGTTTAATTGTCACAGGTCGGCTAGAACTATGAGGCTGAGTGATTTTCACTCACCTCATAGTTCTCCTTTAAGGTATACAACAACTGTCCAGGCTGAGGAAAGCAATTTTTGATGGCACAGCTGGGAAGGCAACTCTATCTTTTTCTAACCAAAACTGCACTTTAATATATAGCCATGAAACATATATGACTGTTGCTAAAAACTGAAAATTGTATCTCTATGCTTGACTTTTTCCAGTCTATGTGCTGTGCATGTAGGCAGAGATACTATTTGTACATTTTCAGCTGTTGTTTTCAGCCTAGGTCAGCTTTAGAACCTAGGATCAGGTAGCTGGGAGAAAACCATAATAAGAAATGAATATACCTGCTAATAATGTAGTTAAGACACCAAGCAAATTCAATCATCATTCCAAAACCATCTTCGGACTCAGAAAGTAATAATCGAAGTATGTCCTGTGTCAGTCCGGCCTCTAGAACAGTTCTGCATAGAGGTAATATAGTTTAATTATTCCAGCAACAATCCTGTTATCATTTAAAGTTTAAATGAAGGTATGAAATAAAAGTAATAGGACATAACAAATGCTGATAATAATGAATATGACAGCTAGACCTGCGTTTTAGCAGGCAGGCTAGTGCGCTGTGGCAGCTCTGGCAGTGTGTCTGGTTTTGCAGAATGCCTAAGCTGTCACTGTTTACATTTTTTTTTCCAACTTTATTGATAGTGTACAATATCTACACTACATTCACAGCAGTGCACGGCATCCAGGGGCATGCTGCATTTTTCTGCAGTGGAGCAAACTGCAATCACACCTGCATTGGGGTTTTACAGGACACATAGAAAACAATTGTTTTTTATGTGTCCTAGTGACACCACATTTCTGGTAGGACCACCAGGTATTTTCTGTACTTGCTAAAATATGTTTTTAGCCTGAAAAGAAGAAATCTAGAGTGGCCACCATATCTGAGAACTATATATATATATGTA
>NW_017306818.1:402218-404153 GCF_000935625.1 Nanorana parkeri
TAATTGTATTTTTTTTGTATATGATGGAGTGGCATCACTATTTTTTTGTGTGTAATATAATAAGTCACCACTCAGTACATGTCTCTTGCTATACATGCTGGGAGTAATTCTCACGATTTGTTCATTTTCTGTGTATATGGACATTGCACAGTAACTTCTCTTCTTTTGACTATACCAAATTTGAATTTAAGAGGCCCCTTAATTTGTCTAAAACCGGCTATGCTGGAGTTGCTGACTCACAGGCACTCACTAATATATGGTATGCAAAAAATATTAGGGCAAATCAATATGCTGAAATGAAAACCCATCTTTGGCATAAATATAACCTCCTTTAAGTAGGGACAGTAGGGATTGTCAGTTTCGGTCGCATCTGCAACACTGGATTAGCCGCCCCCTGCACCTAGAAGCAGCGCAGGATGGACATGTTTTACTCACAATGGAGTTTTAATTTGGGCCCATTGACACTTTGCTGGGTGAGTTGTGTCAATGCAAGTGCATTGTGTCACACTTTAATGTGTGGTGTTTTAATGTGGCCCAATCATTTTGAGTGGACTGCCAATGCATGAAAACGGACACAAAAAAGGACATGTAGTATTTTTTTCTGAAACCGCGCATATACGGTGCATATGCTTTAGAGCTGCAATGCCTTTGTTCGCTGGGGTGCTGCTCAAGATAACCAGCACCACATAACGTGTGTTAAAGTAACCACAAGATAGAGAGATAGATAGATAGATAGATAGATAGATAGATAGAGAGAGAGAGAGGACTAAGCCTGTTCACACTGTTGTGTTGTGGTAACACATACACGTTAACACACGTTACATTAATTTTAATAGCAACCCAACACAGTAAGGCAATCATCATGCATGTAGCGTTAAAAATGGCGCATGTCTGGTTTTTTAGACATTTGGGTGCATAAATGGAATCCACTAAGATGCCAAGGTGTGAATGGGACCTAATAAAAATGGATTAATTCATCAAGGCCCACTCTGTGTTTTGTTTCTTTTGTTCCTGCATTTCCATCATCTGGCTAATACCCAGCCTGCGAATGTTTGACAATACTCCAGTTCAGTATATTCCTGTATATATGGGTATGTGTGAAGCATGGCGACTTACGGAATTATATTTTGAGGAGCTTCTTTTGCTTGCAATAACTGAGAAAGTGCATATCCAGTGGCTTCTAATACCATCACATGAGGAGACTGGAATAGAAACGAGATGATACAGTCGGTTACATTACTCAGTTCTATGTATTACACACTTTGAAGTGATATAATCTATATAGTAAACCTCACCTGTAGGCACACCGCAAAGGCAGGAATCATTCCTTGTACGAGCAGCTGTTGCCTCACTGCCTCACTTTCCACAATAAGGTTACCCAAGGTATATAAACACAGCTCCTAGAAAGACAGATAATAAATACAGATAAATCTATCAACTTCATCCAACACAGACTATTAAAGCCCGCTGTTTAACAAATCAAAATTATAGTGTGGATGGGTAGCTGGCAGCCTCCAGTTCTGATTACAACCCCTCTGCACTGCAATCATTCTGGCCAAACACTGCTAGATTTTCACATGAACATTCATACTAAAAATCTTGCCAGAACATTTGATAATGACATCACAAACTGGACAAATGTCCTCAAAACTTTGTTGGATTCTAACATTCATTTTGGGATTGATTGGAGTTTCCGGAACGAAAACCACATTCACTGTTAGAATTTCGTTCATTCGAGAAAAATGTTCTATCCTGATCTTTTGATTTTTTTTTCGGCACTATGGTCAATAATGATGGTTGATTTGACCCCACTACTATAAGAGAATCGAATTTTACCAAAGCTGGGCATACACTGCACACATTATGGGTCCAAGTCCTGCTGATTTAGCCCCCTGGGACACCAAACCAAACCCCCCCCCCCCCCCCGCACCGCCT
>NW_017306818.1:404655-471914 GCF_000935625.1 Nanorana parkeri
ATGCGCCCAAGCGACCCCAACCAAGCCCCCCCCCCCCCCCCCTTTAACAAAAGTTGATTTTTCTAATCACATTTTTTCAAGCAATCCATTCTATTTAGAGTAGATGAGACAGTTTGTTAGAACAATTATTTGCTTGTACTCAGCTCTGCTAGTCACCAATGAAAAGTAATGAAACAAATGATCTGGCTAGCAGGGCTAAGTACTAACAATTTATTTGGTGGACTTGCAATGAAATGGCCCTCTCACATGAGCCTGCATCTGTTTGGCTGGCCATACACACTACATTTGCTTGTACAATCTCCTTTATATCCATCTTCAACTATAGAGAGCAAGGGCCTGCCTGATTTCATACAAATGAAATGGATTATTTAGGTTTTTCCTCTTACCACATAGTTTTGGTAAATCTAAAGGAGATTGTACAGAGATGTTACAATCAAATAGTATAATGTACTGAGCCCTCTTTACTTTACGCTGCTAGCTTCCACCCTGAACTTTCTCAGGATATCAATTTTGGGTGGATTTAGTCTTTTAATATACATTTGATTTTAAAGGCCCATTGAAACAATTGTAAAATGTGGATGGACAGCATTAGACTGGATTACCAGCTTGCTTCTTTTATCATTTGGAAAGTCCAGTGGAAACACAGTTGTTGTTTCAGCTCCACCCCAGCGAATTATGTTTTGACAGGATAGAATATGCTGTGACGTGAGGACTCCTTTAAATGTGCTTTGTCAGGCCAGTATAGGGACATGCTATAGCGGCTATACTATACCACGCTGCAATGCAGCAAGTCATCGATCACCTTCTGCAATCTTTTCATATGTAAGAGACCCTGCATTGTACAGTCCATTAGCATGCTATAGGCTTCCTCTCTGTATCTCCAGCAGGAATACATTCATCTGCTACTACATTGTCCTTAATCAGCAGAATTACACAAGATCCTAATTAGCCCTAAATACTAAGTAATGGTTTAATCACAATTTGTTTCACCCAGCACATTAACAATTTATTCCTACAGAGAACATTAGTTTTATGGAAGAGGGAGAAAAGCATCTGTTGTGTTACCTAATGTAATAATTTTTTTTTGGAGGGCTGGGAGGTCCAAAAATGCAAGCAACATTCTATTCACGGATGGGGAAAAAATAGGGAATCAATAATTTGGAACGTTCTGGGTGTCATTGCCGGTAATAGACTCAATAAGATCAGGCAATGCCAGTCTATAGATTCTAAAGCATGCAAAATAATGTTTTATTAGCCCTTTCATGACCAGAAGTCACTAATGCCTAGATGCATTCCTATATATATTTTAAAATTTTTAGGGACACATTCAGCTTTTATTTGGTACACTGTTTTAATATAAATTCTGTTCTGTTTTTTTGAAGGGCTGAGAAAAACAAAAAAAAAACTTTTTTAAAGTTATTATTTAGCATCTGACAATTAAAGTATTAAACAGATGCCACTGCAGCCTAAAGGTGGTGATGCTCACTTGCAGGTTAAAGTGACACTAAACTCAAGTGATAAATCTTAAAAATGCATTCAAGAATCGTAACTATTGTCAAAAAAGTAATGTATTTGTGTATCACTCAGCTGTAGATCCTCAAATCATCTCTGATTTATGTGCGGACACTGTCCTTTCTGCTCGGGGGTGGCTACTTTTGTTCCCCATGGTCCATGTGTGTGTTGTAAAGGAGCCACCGCTCCAAGCTTGCTCCCGTGATGGACTATAAACTCACGTTTAGTTTACTAATTTCTACTGAAGTTATAGTCCATCACAAGAGTGAACTTGGAGCTGTGGCTACTTTACAGCACACACAGTGACCATGGGGAACAAAAGTAGCCACCCTGAAGGAAGGACAGTGTCAGCATGAATTCAGAGATGATTTGAGGATCTACAGCCGAGTGATACACAAATAAGATACATTCTTGTTAATAGTTAAGGTACTTGAATGCATTTTCAAGATTTAACTTTGGAGTCCTAAAGCCAAAACTTTTTTTTTGTTTTGGATAGAGGCAGGGGGTGTCAGACCAAGGCTCCTATTCTGACTGAAATAACACAGACTGCAGCAACAGGAGCCTTGTTCTACCTTACATAGTAATTCCTTCTTCTTGAATGAACGTGGGAGTAAATAAAGAAGGATTTACTATGAAAAGACAGGTAGAGGCTCATGTTCTCCCCTGCCTCTTCCTGCATCACTAAAGATGGCACTGAGCTCTGCATGCCTGTGTGGACTATTTTCTCACTCTTACTGCACTGTACCCAACACTTTCTCCTCTCCCTGCATACAGACTGTCTTGAGGAAGTGCCTGGAGCAGTTACAGACCGGATCAAAACTGCATCCAATGTATTCCAATGGTATTTTGGGCTCTAGTTCACACTGCAGCGTTCAGTTCCAGAGCATGTAAAAAAAACTGCAGCAAGCTCTATTTTTCCTGCTCTGGAACACATGCAAATGCATCAAAAATGCAAGCAAACGCCCTGGAACACACTGAAAGCCCATTTTAGGCTATTAAAAAAATCTATTTATTTTGAGAAAAATGGCCCGGAACCCGTCAAAAACGCGGCAAAACACACTGCACTGCGTCTGGGCTGCATTGCATGAACAAGCCCTTAGCCCTGCTTCAGGGAAGCAGGGCTAAATGCACAGCGGGGAAGCCAGTGTTTTAGTACAAGTGATCCCGCCGATGCCGCTGAGATCACTTGTAATAAGCCTGCAGGTCCGCCACCATCGACCCCCCCCTATAACCTATTGATCCTGCCGGTAACAACGCTCTTCCTTCTGCAGTGAAATCACTGCAGGGTTGTCACCCTTGCTGCTTTTGTAACTGCTTAGATGTTGGTACTAGGGCTGCAGCTAACGATTATTTTCATAATCGATTAGTTAGCCGATTGTTAAGTTCGATTAAAAAAAAAAAAGGCTCCAGTGAAGGACTACTAGTTTCTATTGAGATTGTAGTCCATTACGGGAGCAAGCTTGGCACGGTGGAAGTAAAAAAAGAGTGTGGTGTGCAATATAGTACATTATACAGCGGCGCAGTGCAGAATACCAGCAGCTATAGAGGAATGTAGCAATAGTACATTATACTATAATGTACTATTGCTGGGATTTGTAGTCCTCTGTAGCTGGCGTTATTCTGCATTGCGCTGTATATAATGTATTATTGCTGCGATTTGAAGTCCTCTATAGCTGGTAGTATTCTGCAGTGTGCTGTATAATAATTATACGGTGAAATGCAGTATACCAGCAGCTATATAGGAATACAACAAATGCCAGCAATAGTACAACATTATACTATAATGTACTATTGCTGGGATTTGTAGTCCTCTATAACTGCTGGTATTCTGCATTGCGTTGTATATAATGTATTATTGCTGGGATTTGTAGTCCTCTATAGCTGGTTGTATTCTCCATTGCGCTGTATAATGATTATACTGCGCAATGCAGATTACCACTGACCAGTTATAGAGAAACAACAAATCCCAGCAATAATACATTATACAGGCTGCCTAATATATTATTATTATTACATAGTATTTATATAGCGCCAACAGTTTGCGCAGCGCTTTACAATATAAGGAAGACATTACAATTACAATACAATTCAAGACAAGATGGTGAGGAGGCCCTGCCCCTGAGGGTATTATTGCTGGGATTTGGTGTTCCTCTATAGATGCTGGTGTTCTACAGTGTGCCGCTTTTTTTTTTTAAACAGGAAACATTAAAACAGGTCCCCCTTACCTGTTTCTGAACCCTTGTCAGTCGCTGCAGCGGCGGCGTTCTCTGCGTGCGTGTGTCCGGCTTCTGCGGTGGCCGGGTACACGGCGTGTGCACGGTGGGCGTGGCGTCCGCGGCGTGCATAGCGTAACTTGTGTATGGAGCCGCGAACAGGCGGGCGTGAGTGGGAAATTAAAATTTTAGCCGACTAATCGACAATGGAAAACGCTGACAACGGTTTCCATCGTCGAATATTAGATTAAGTCGATTAAAATCTGACAGCGTTTTCCATCGTCGATTCGTCGGCTAAAATTAAAATTTCCCACTCACGCCTGCCTGTTCGCGAACTGTTCGCGGCTCCATACACAAGTTACGCTATGCACGCCGCAGATGCCACGCCCACCGCGCACACGCCGCGTACCCGGCCACCGCACTACCCGGACACACGCCCGCAGAGAACGCTGCAGCGACTTACAAGGGTTCAGAAACAGGTAAGGGGGACCTGTTTTAATGTTTCCTGTTTAAAAAAAAAAAAAAAGTAGCACACTGTAGAACACCAGCAGCTATAGAGGAACAACAAATCCCAGCAATAATATATTATACAGGGTGTTTAATATATTATTGCTGGGATTTGTTGTTCCTCTATAGCTGCTGGTGTTCTGCAGTGTGTCGCTGTATTATACAATGCAGAACACCATGCACAATACAATGCAATGCAGAAAACCAATGTATTATACACCGGCACACTGCAGAACATTAGCAGCTATAGGGGAACAACAAATCCCAGCAATAATAAATTACATTATACAGGGTGTTTAATATATTATTGCTGGGATTTGGTGTTCCTCTATAGCTGATAATGTTCTGCAGTGTGCCGCTTAAAAAAAACAAAAAACAGGAAACATTGAAAAGCTCACGGCCGATCTCAACTTACCTTGAATGACGTTGTTGTCGGCGGGCAGCGGCGTTGTTGGTTGTCGGCGGGCAGCGGCAAGTCGGGAAGCTCACCGGGAGGAGAGGGCCAGACGCACATCCTCAGCGTGTGTGGTGGGCGTGGCGTCGCATGAGCGGGTTTACCGGCGTAGGCGTGGCGCGAGCGGCTTAACCGACGTGGGCGTGGCGTGGCGTGAGCGGCGAGCGGGAAATTTGAATTTTAGCCGACGAATTGACGATGGGAAAGGTTGACAACGTTTTCCATCGTCGATTTTAATCGACTTAATCGAATAATTGTTGCAGCTCCAGTTGGTACCATTGATAGTTCTTTTGGGGAACAGCCTAGCACCTCCCACAGCAATTTAGATTGACAGCATATTGATCTATGTGCAGTAACTTGGCGGAAATAATGTTTAGGGTGATTGTATCAGTACTAGTGCAACTGTAACAATGCTGTTGAGTACTGTCTGGGACCCCTTTTTTTTTTTTTTCAAGACACGCTTTAAACTAACGTTGTGACTTTTATTACCCTGTGTTGTGTGTGTTTTTTACAGATGTTTCTTAACATTTTGCAAAAGCTTTGGGTACTGCTTGGATGGAGAAGAAAGCACACCCTCTGAAAGCTTGTCCACCCAATCTGAACGGTAGATGTTTTCATTTGGATATAATGGTGCAGTGGATCATTTCAGGTTGCATCTTTATATAGTAAAGATATATATCTGAAATAGTAAGCTATAAATATTTCTGTACAATAATGGATCATGAGCAATAAATATACATACCGTGAGCTCTGCACTGCTTCCTGATAAATATGTCAGAAGGTAGGAGGTAGCTGGCAGCCATGCTTTAGACACAGCTGGGTCATCTGAGTGAGACAGTTCATGTAGACACCTGGCAGCCTCCATCTGGATTTTGGCAAACTGACATGTGAACAATCCAACCAAAACTCGCATGCTGCCTTCTGTCCTGAGGAAAGGATGACAAGCAATTGATTTATCAAATCTATATAAAACACACATATTTATTTATTTTTTTTTAAACCAAAACGCTACTACTCTACAGATGGATTGAATCACCCGGTCATACGTTTTAGCATAAGTTAGAAATTGTCACTTCCTGATGGGTACACCTTGGTAGCGACACATGTACTAAATGTAAGTAAAAAGCAATACAACCTAGTATAGGACCCACACTAATGAAGTCAGCCTCCTCTCTACTGAGAAACCTAGTGCTGACACTTGAAGTTCCTCACAATGCTGCTCATTTACCAGCAGTCACCAGAGAAAGCAGAGGGAAGTGACATCAGAGCTGGGGATAGGGCCACACAGTTTGAAACTGACCGGGAGACAAAGCAGGGGAGAAAAATAAAGGGGGATATGAACACAAGGGGAAAGAAAAGCCAGCACGCAGGTGAAGCTGTACACTGGCAGTAAGATCAGACATTGATATTGTTCTTATTTACAAGAACAAAATCGCTGCCTGTACAGTATATATCACAGTGCATTAAGGTGCCCATACACTGCTCGATTCTCGTACGAGAATCGCGGGAAATCCCGCGATCGTACGAGAATCGAACAGTGTGAACGAAGACGTGCGACCGTTTCTACTGTACGGTCGCACGTCTTTTGTCTAAGGAGCATGTTAGAAAACCAGCCGAGAATCGTACGATTTTCGGCTGGTTTGAACAGTGCTCGGGAGACAAATGCCGAACGGGCCGGTCTGCGCACGCGCACACTGCCCGTTCAGCATTGCGGTCATCGGAAGCCCGCCCCTCAGGGGGGCGGGCTTGCGATGATCGAGAGTGCGATCTGCCTGTCCAAGATGGGCAGATCGTATGTTTTTTTAATCACTTTACAACCATCGCAAGACTAAGGTCTTGCGATGGTTGTACAGTGTATGGCCACCTTTACAGTGCACAGATCTGCACTGTACTTCTTGTGTACTGCAATAGAGACCCTGGTCCAAAAAGTAGGGGATTCAGCCTCACCCAGCTAAGCCAAGGAGGACGCAATGACAAGGTAGACCCTACCCACCCTAATCATAAGGTAAAGGCTTCCAGATCACAGATGTAATTACCTTCGGGAGGCACAGAACTAATGTCCCTGGAACCGTTAGGGAAATGTGAGCTGTGATCTTCCATTGCAGCTCGACAGTCCCCTCTGTGTCTATATACAGACATGTTGAGACCTTGCTGTTGAGACAACTAAGCTCAGGGTATGAGACAAGGCCACCATCCCGATTCACACCTAGGCGTTCTGTGAACGTGCGCCAAATGCGTGTAAAATCGCACACGCTTTGACTTGTTGATGGCACCCCAAACACGGTCGGGAAAACACGCAACACCTGTAGCCGAATCTGCTACTTTCCCGTGTTTGTCGCACATGCGGCACCCATTGAATCAAAGAGAACACACGGAAAATGCGGGCAGAAAATGTGTGTGAGCACGCATGAAGCGACGTTAGTGACACACGTTCCCAGTACGGATTGGTGTGAAGGGGGTGTCAGATACTCACAAACCCCAGACAACTGGTAGCCAATAAGGGTTGGATGGCTAAAAGGTGGCCAAAGTCACTGTAGACAGTTGGTGGCAATGGAGTTCCATAGCTCCTTGCAAAGCAGGAGCAGTAGTGGAGAGATGCTCCCTCGATGATGAATGGCGGCAAAGAGAGTGCACGACATTCCACCCAGCAGATGATGTCTGCACTCAGTTCCTCAGCAGTAACCCCTAAAAAACCAGTAGAAAGAGAAAAATGTAAAGGCACCCAGCAATCTAACCAATGAGGTTGCTCCCAGTGCTGTCCTATCAGCTTACTAACAGTGTAAGTTTTCAGAGACAAGGTAAGTACCAACAGCTTTGGACCTGGAAAGTTCTCCGCTGCTAACTTGTTACTAGAATGGGGTGTAGAAAGTGTCCTATGTGATACCCAGTGCATGAGGGTCAGGACATGGCACTCCAAAACTAAGCTGAGGAAAGGCCGCTCTGGATAGCTGCAATCGTAGAGACCAGATCTAGCAGTGATACATAGAAGAATCTTGATTGAGGAGAGGAGCAGAGGAAACACGTCCAGTCTCCTAGGACACTAGCAAAAAAACTGGGGCATGCTGGTAACAGGAGGGGTTATAGTTACATACTATTTGGGGTTGAATAAAGACATACCGTGTTTCCCCGAAAATAAGACAGTGTCTTATTTTTTTTTTTTCACGAAAAAAGACACTAGGTCTTATTTTCGGGGGATGTCTTACCTGGCTGCTGCTGTCCGCTCTGCCGTCCAGGGAGCCACAAACAGAAACACAGGTGGGCGTGCATGCGTGCGGGCGGGGGGGCGTGTCTGGCAGAGTTCCCTAAGTACCTTAGGGTGAAGGTTATCTGGTCCAACTGCTTTATTTGCATTGAGCATTTTAAGTCTTTGTTCTATTCCGCTTTCCGTCAACCATTGTGGTATATTATCGGTTGAACTATGCGTTTTATCGCGTACGTCGAACCCGTTTCCCTCCTGAGTGTATACTGAGGAAAGTTATCCTGGCAGTTATCCTGGGCTGACCTACATTTTTTCCTGTGTCCAAATTCTCCTGTAGATGGCAGTATAACCCAAAGGTCAAGGCATCCTGTGACATACATTTTAAAGTGACTCTAAACTCAGGAGTTAAATCATAAAAATGCATTTAAGCACCTTAACTATGAACAAAAATTTAGTTTATATATGTATCACTCAGCTGTAGATCTTCAAATAATCGCTGAATTCATGCTGACACTGTCCTTCCTTCTGGAGGGTGGCTACTTTTGTTCCCCATGGTCCCGGTGTGTTGTAAAGTAGCCACCGCTCCAAGCTCACTCCAGTGACGGACCAATACAAATTAGTAAACTAAACGTGAGATTGTAGTCCATCATGGGAGCAAGTTTGGAGCAGTGCCTACTTTCCAACACAGACAGGGACCCTGGGGAACAAAAGTAGCCACCCTTCAGAAGGAAGGATAGTGTCAGCACCAATTCAGAGATGATTTGAGGATCTACAGCTGAGTGATGCACAAATAAGATACATTTTTGTTAATAGTTAAGGCACTTTAATGCATTTTTGAGATTTGATTCCTGAGTTTAGTGTCACTTTAAAGTAGACCTGTACCCATATCTTTAAAATAACAACAAACACACGTTTATAAATGTTTAGTAATGGCAATCTACAAACAGATACTTCTAGATAATTGCCAGCTTGGTATTCTTTGCATACCTTATTTCTCTTTTCTTTCGCAGTCTTCTGACAGTGGCCATGTTTACTAAGGGCAGGTTACTAACTCTCCATTTACTTCCTTGAACTCTGGCACATGTGACTAGACATGTGACTAGGACATGTGACCATACACATTATCTCATGGGAGGAAAATGCCTTTTCCTGAGATCTCATGACATTACAGATGAGATTTCACAGCAATGCTCTACTGATGTAACCTTCCCAGTATGCAATCCTAGAACTGGGCCAGGAAGTGGATGAACTCTGTTTGTAAGTAAATGAAAAACAAGTTTAACTAGTGAATGTAAGATGATTTTAAATCAGCATGCAGAGCTGCATGCTGCTGTGATTTTTAGTGAAAGGGGGGTAAAGGTCCACTTTAAGTTTCATCTGTCAGCTTAGGTTTCATGGATGAGATCAGCATCAGATGGTAAGATCATTTTCTTGGCAGTCCTTTATTAATAACTTGCATTTTCATATTTTATTTTCAATATTCCTTTCTTAAACCTCTAAATTTTGTATAGTGCTGTCATACTCATCAGACGATGAAAGATATAAAAAAATGTCACCAGCGGTCATATAGTTCTTTGTGACCCCCATCTTGGAAAGGTTTATATCAAAGTAATTTAAATCCTTTCTGCTGACAAACCGGATATTTAATTTGCCCGGGCGAATCATTACTGTAATAAATATAATAAATATGTCAATGGTCTATCCAATTCAAATGTTCATCAACTCTAAGGTAGCCATTATAGGGGTTTATGTTACAATGCACCTATACATTGAAGGTCTAGTGTACTTTTGATGTAAATAGTATTCACACCATCCAGGATTCTATTGTTATACAGACCACAGATACAGAGGATCCCCCATTGCTCAAACCTGTGCCTGGCTGCTGCACAGAGAAAGCCTGTATTATCCTTTTGGATGCATGTTGGCACATGCAGGCCCGTCTTTAACGCAGGGCAAAAGAGGCAGGTGCCCTGGGCCCAGTTATTGTTGTGGGGCCCAAAGCAACCGCCCCTTGAGCCTGCACTGCTCGCTCCCTACCTGGAGATGCGGGATGTCAGTGTCCCGTCCCTTCTCTCCCCTCACCCTCCTGGTTTCCCTTATCTCTCCAGACAGCAGAGATCGGCAGATCGGAAACCTTTGTGTGCTCTGCCTAGCAACTGATGATGCTGATGGGCGGGCTGTCATAATTACGTACCTCACCCATCACATCATCAGTTGCTAGGCAGAGCAGACAAAAGTACTGATCTCCCGATCTGCTGCCTGTCTGCAAGTAACAGCAGGGGTATATAGATGGGTGTAAAAATATATAGGTGTTTACAATCGTTATTAACATACTAAAGTGATAGCCGATGAAATAATAAATACCAAATTTCACTTCGTGCAAAAGTGTAATAAATTATGCCTTATTATGAAATTCCTTGTTGCAATCAAAACGTGCATCAAATACAAAGGTTATCAATAAAAAGTGATAAACATCAAGTCAGCTCAAGGTCATCTATAAAAGTGATGAATCACCGAGTCCAAACTGTTGTAAAGTCCAAATATATATGATATCTTGATGATGAGAAAAAAAAGCTTCAAACAAGAGCTTAAATCTTTCTCCCACACCATGTGTCCACGACAAAACTCCCCTCTGGGATGCGCACTCACCAGACCCTGGTGCACTCACATGACAAAACTCCCCTCTGGGATGCGCACTCACTGGCTATTACTTTAGTATGTTAATAACGATTGTAAACACCTATATATTTTTTTGATTACACGTTCTTTTGGTTACACTTAATTACGCATTTGATAGTTCACCCATTGGTGACCCCGAGCGCTGCACACCCATCTATATACTATTTGACCTCAGTGTCCCAAGCGCAGCAGCTTTTAATTTTATTAGGGGGGAGAGATTAGGGAAAGCAGGAGGATGAGGGGGGAGAGCATGGGGATTACAAGCTCAATAACAGACTCTGATCCCCTTGCAGACAGGCAGCAGAGATCAGAAGATCGGGACTTTTTTTTTATCAAAGCACAGGGATCAGAGCCTATCATGCATGCCTAGACCAGCCGGCCCGCCCGCCCATCTGCATCATCAGTTGCTAGGCAGACAGGGGGCTGATAAAAAAAATATATAATGTAAAAACATTGATTTGGGATGTTGGGGTGGAGAGAGAAACTGCATGGCAGGTAGAGGGCGTGGCTTTGTGGTTAGGGGCGGGGCCCAAGAAAATGTTTGCCCAGGGTCCAATCAATATTAAAAGACGGCCCTGGGCACATAGGTAATGCTGTCAATACTTTCAACTTTAGAAAGGCCTGTAAACATAGACAGTCCATAGTATTTAGCTTTGGGTTCACTCTGCTTCTGAAGGCTGTAGAAGTAGAGACTTATTAGATAAGAACAGAGGGGGATAGCAAAAGCTACAGCCTACCAAAAATATACTTACCCTTTAAAGTATAGATGTTGATAAGATAACACTTGGGCAAGAACCAATAGATCTTTGTATGCACCTTTATCCATTCTCTAGACTTCCCGTTATTGTTGTAGTGTGCATATGTGTTCTAATTTTGATTTTCATTGTGTTAAATTGCTTTGAACACAAAAGGTTCTATTAAAAGCTGTTTTCATTGCAGACAACGCGAGCCAAACACAGTCTTTGCTGCACTTGGCATTTAAACACGTTTCCAATAGGTGCTGCACTTGAACACAAAAATCAGTGTACATGGGCAATGCCCGTCTGGCCTTTATCATGTAATTAAGGACCCATGCACACCTAAGCGAAGATGTGAACAGGCCCTCAAACTTAGGTTCATATCTTTTACCAGGAGTGCCAAAACAAAAGTGCTCTTCAGCTCCACACCTCTATGTAAAAGACACACTCACCAGATGCATAGGACCCCTTAAAATTAAGGTCCTAAGTGCTTGATGAAAAGGTTGGAAGATTTGTCAACTGCTGTCCCCCTAAGGGTCCTAGGTGTCCTTTCATCAAATACCAACCTTTTCATCAAGCGCTTAAGAGCGTCATAATTTGAAGGGGATCTACACATCTGGTGAGTGCGTCTTCATAGAGGTGTAAAGGTGAAGAGCACTTTTGTTTTGGCACTACTTGTAAAGATTTGCACAGAACGGCACTTTACTCACACAGTGAAGGTAGACTGTATAGATGGCATAATATCTCCAGTTTGGGGACTTTTTAGTTTAATTTCTTCCAACTTATGGATTGTTTTGATGTGAATTTGGTTGATCACTAAGATCAGTTTTCACATAATTGCATATTTATTGATCACTCAGTGTGGAAATGTATTTTGTTGTTTGTCTATATTGTCTGAGGGGTACTCACATAGCTCCTTGCACTCATTTAGGATTTTAGGATGGAGTGCAAAATTTAGTGACCATTCCCCAATATTGCAGACCAGATGGACAGCAAACCATGCTCTCACCTCAATTGAAAATACACATCAATCCAAAACAACAGTTAGGAGATGGCCACTAGGTTATACTACTGGCTTAGACAACACCATACTAGGAAATAAAACCTCATCTTTAAAAAGGCACAACTTACTGCTGTTGTAAGTAAGTAAAATGTGGGATTGACAATACAAGATAAAGCAAAAGATAGGCTTTGCTCTTCATTGACACTGCTGATTCCGTACGATCTAACAAGGTCAATGTCAGCTGTATTATGCTTCTGCTTCCTGTCCATCAATGCATCAGAACGTACATAATTTCAACTCAGTCTGTACATCAGTGTCTGTTTGCCTATGCTCATCCATCCATCTTCTGTATCTATGCAAATCAGTTTCTCCATTAGTATCTGTCAGCTTGAGTTGGTACTTCTTTTTCCATCCTTTTGTGTTATGGCATTTGCCTGTGCCATTACTTTGCCCAGCATGAATGACAATGTGACCTGGCATTTTACCAGTGTCAGCCACCCTTTTACTGCAAGTCAGTCTGACATTATGTGTCTTTATGTAGTTAGGTAAAATGAGAGTTCCAAATCAGGTGATAGGAGTTCCAAGTATTTAGTTAAACATCTGATAATAACCTGAATACAAATACAGTAGTCAATGTGTTGCTGTAGCCCGAAACATCAATTTCATCAGGGCTAAAAGAAGGCATGACTATAGAAGGACCCAGACAACTGAAAGCAGAATTGTGCTGAAATAGACTAGACAGCCATTTAGTATTGCATTGCCAATGAAAGAGACAAGGAGATAGCTATTTCATCAGTAATGCAATAATAAACAGATATCCAGTCTATTTCAGCACAATTCTGATTTCAGCTGTCTCAGTCCTTCCATAGTCTTGCCTTCTCTAAGCCTGATGAAGGGGAATGTTTTTGCCCCCTGAAACAAGTTGGCTGTGTTTCTATTCTGGTTGTCATAGGACATTTAATTAAAGACTTGAACACTTATCATCTGATTTAGCACTCTCATTTGACCTAACTAGATGTGGATTTCTGGACTTGGTAGACCACCCCTTTTAGCAGGGAGGCCCCCAATTGTTAGTGGTTTTGCTGATTTGGTTGAAAATCTCCAGCACCTCACACCTAATATTTGGATCCTGTGTCTTTATATCTGTCTGTACTAATATGAATCTCTTCATCACTAAGTCCATAATTGTCAGATAAAATGTCAATGTCGATCATATTGTTAAAATGGCGGAGAACTGGACTCCAGGTGAATATTCTGGCCTAATGAGGCAATCCGGAACCGAGGCAGCTCTCTAAAGCCCAAAGGACAGCAACTTGGCTCATACAGAATGAAAGAAGGTAGCTCTAAACCGTAGATGACAGTCCAGATAAAGTTAATCACAGCAACATTTCATATAAAAGACAGCAACCAACACATTTCTGGGGGTTTTGTGAGCAATCCCCCTTCATCACGGCTTAAATATGTTGTATGGGGGAAAATATGGACAGAAACTGGCTTTGATTGGCAGGACTGCAGTTTGTGGTCTGGCAGCTGTTTTGCAAATCAGCCAGTAAGGGTGAAAGAAGCTCCTTATGTACATATTAAAATGCAACTAAAAAAAAAATGAAGGTACCTGATAAATGAGAGCTGTGTATCCCTCTTTCGGAGTCCATGACGAAGAGCAATTAGAGACTTCAACTTGTCAGCGGACCCTTGCTGGATATCGCTAATCAGTTGTAACACCTTAGACAGTACAAAATGAATCAATTAGAATGTTTATTTGTAGGCTTACACAATTTGTGGAGTGAAAAACAAGAAATATTTCAAGAATTCTCAGGCAATTTCAATAAATCAATCAACAGGAAAAAATCTAGTGTGAGGTAATCAATGGCAGCCAAATCTGGCAGAGTTTTCTCAGTGCTTCTGGTGCCATTGCAAACTCTTGTCATCAGGTTTTGCACGATTTTATTCTTTAAATGGGAGCCACCACAATATTTTAAGTCATCCTGATCCTGGTTTCACTGCTGTATTTAGACCTAGCTGCTGAAGAAACGTGTACATACTAACAGAATGGAACAAATTCAGTCCATACATTGTTTCCCCTGTTCAGCCCTGTTGAATGTCTGTGGTATCTGTGGGTTCCCGAAATGGCCCATGGGATGTAGAAGCTGCCAACCCGGTATCCAGATTACCCTTACTAGTGGATAGCAATAATAAAAGGACAACCCTTAAGAGTCCAGCGCTATCTGTCAAGGTCCTCTTATTTAGACCGAAAGCAGCTATAAAGGATAGTAGTTCTGAGTTTTCAGATTTCATGCTTGCTCCAGATCAGTAATGCACTAGTAAGTGAAGCCAGGATCAGAATGACAGCCTCCATCTTTAAAAAAGTCCACAATGGCAGCTCCTAGATTTGTATCCTCACAGCTACTTTTTAAGAACTACCCAGGGTGGCACATTTTTGCAGACTCAGATTCCAAGCAATTCAAGGCAAAGCAAAGGAGGCAGGCATCTGCACATAATATGTGCCAGTATGAAACTACTACTACTACTACTACTATGCAAAAGTGTGTGCAAATCTAAAAGTTTCATGATCACATTTCTGAGTCTCCTTAGCCGAGGGTCACTATCGCAAAGTGGATCCCCGTCGCTGTGTCTCGGATACCTCCCTGATATTTTTTCTATTCTTCTCTTTTCCTCTATTTTCACCCCTCCCCCCCCTTTGATCTCTTAATATTGTGTCTTTTCTATTGTTTTGTTTTTTGTCTATTTTTTTTTTGCACCCGTTGTGTGACATGTACCGTTGTTTTATCCCTTTTTCGTGAGCATCGAATGTACCGGATATGTCGCAAGCACTATCACCATAAGTTAATCTGACTTACATGATTTTGTAACAGTGATTATCCTTCAAGATTCTATGTCTACTTTGTTTTGTTGTTTTACCCAAAAACCTTAATAAAAGAAATTTGTGAGTTAAAAGTTTCATGATTCAAGTGTACCTTTAAGAGTGAATAAAACACTGATGACTGCTATGAAATGGAGTGTGGTATTTCAGATGAAGGCATATACACTATTTTCTTAAAGTGACACTAAACTCCGGAGTTAAATCCTAAAAATGCATTCAAGTGCCTAACCTATTTACAAAATGTCTTTTATTTGTGTATCACTCAGCTGTAGATTCTCAAATCATCTCTGAATTCATGCTGACACTGTCCTTCCTTCTGGAGGGTGGCTAGTTTTGTCCTCCCTGGTTGTAAAGTAGCCACCGCTACTATCTCAATACAAATTAGTAAACTAAACCTGAGATTGTAGTCCATCATGAGAGTGAGCTTGGAGCGGTGGCTACGTTACAACACACAAGGACCATGGGAAACAAAAGTAGCCACCCTCCAAAAGGAAGGACAGTGTCAGCATGCATTCAGAGATGATTTGAGGATCTACAGCCGAGTGATACACAAATAAGATACATTTTTGTTAATAGTTATGGTACTTGAATGTATTTCTAAGATTTAACTCCTGAGTTTAGTGTCACTTTAAAGTGATACTACAGGCAAAAGGTTTTTAATCTATTTCAAATGCTGATTACAGCATTTACAGCACTTACAAAGGATGCTGCTCCTTGATAATTAAAAGTTTTAGATTCCTGCATGATCAGCTGGTCCCCTTAACTCTGGCCCTGATAGCCTGTTTTAGAATGCCTCCTTTCCCTTGCAGATGGAGCCACCCCTGTGTGTGCTAGTAAGCTGTCTGTGTCTCCACAAACACATGAAATCAAGCTACTCCCTTCCCTTCTCCAAGCTAGTAGATGAACAGTTGCTGTAGTCTGCTCTGCCAGTGTAAGATGCCAGTTTCAACACTCCGTCAAATTAAAGCCTGGCTCCCACCCCTCTTTGCTCATGTTCTTTTGGACCATTACTAGGATGGGCAGCCTTAATGGCCAGTAGAAACATTCAGGAGGATGAAGGAGATGAGTCAATTGTAAACAAGGGTGGCTCAGGATTCAGGACACCACTGGCACTTGAGGGATCAGGGGAAAGGGTATGAGCTTGCACTATCACGTGTCTACATTGTACCCTTACAATTACAGGTTTGCTTTAAACAAAACTTGAAAAATTAAATATTGTTCCTGGACATTCAGGACATCAATGGCTTAGCGAACCTGCTGCTCTGAGAGGAAGTGGTCCTGCGGATTTTCTTCCACGGATGACTCATCATCGGTTGAATCCCGCAGTAACCTTTTGCTTATCAGCTGCTGTTCTCTTCGTGCTTTCCGTAGGACTATTCAGACAAAAATATTTTTATTGTTACCAAGCATAGTAAAGTCACGACTACAGACTAGAACAGCAACATTCCAATTTCCTTTTTCCCCAACAGCAATATTCTAACTCTTCTCTACTCTATTTAAAACAAACAGGGTTTTATATGGAATTCCACTTGAATGCAACATGACTGAGCAGACTTACTGTTCACCTTGACTGACGCAGACAAATTGTTTTGTTTTGGATAGAGTATGGGAGGGTTATAACCTCTGTCAGCTTTTTTTGCCATCTGTGTGCCAATTGGGAGATTTCCCTTTACTTCCCATCTAATAGCCACAACAGAAAGTGAGAGGAAATCCCTGCTGGTCAACAGAGTCACCAAAACTAGTGTCCCCATTGGAAGATGATGCATCTGTTCCTGTTCTGATAAATAACCCAAAATGTTACATATTTCAACAAATCTCATAAAAAACACACAAAACCCCTCTGCGCCCATCACCTGTTTCTCGTTCTCTGCGTTGGACTCTTAACTCTTCCAATCCCACCTGGGATTTCTTGGCCAGCTTTCTTCTACGCCACATCTTTTATGGTAAATGTCAGACCAGTATGTAAAGTCTCACGCATAACAAGACATAATTCAGCAAATGCTCTTTCCTGTATATAAAAATAAAAGTGCCTATTGTGATCATAGCAAAGGAAAAATAATAATCTGGTACTTATACTAGCAGTATTTTAAGATGTGCATGGAGGTCCAACTGGAGCCAAAACGTTTTTCTTTTTTTTTTTTTTTTTATCAAAAGTCAACTTTATTGTACATAGGCATGATACAAGGAGCCAGTGCCTCAACAACATAACAGCATCCCCAGTACACATCTGGGGTAGAAAGATACAATTGTCACATTGCATGTAGTGTGGACATGAGAAGGCTGCTCAGCTCAGCAGAGCAGACGTTATGTGGCCACGGTGACCTTACGCGGTATAATGAAAAACAGTAAGCAGAACGATGCAACCAACATGGTCAATACAATTGGAAATCAGGTATTTAGGTAGTGTGGGTCCCATGTGGCCTTAAATACAAGAACAATTGGCAACGTTAAGCACACTTGAGTTTGTTGGCAATTCTTATCGCTCAGGATCGTTTAGAACAAGGATTTGCTTGTGCATGGTAACAATGGGAAGAGAATAGGGTGGGGGGGGTATGGGTTAGGGTAAAAAGGAAGGGTAGGTAGGGTGAGACGAAGGAGAGAAAGCCAGTGGGGAGGAGCCAGGAGGGGTAGAGAGCAGTGGGGTCCAAAACGTCTTTCTTAACCACTTGCTGACCGCTGTGTTTACACCCCCTTCCTGGCCAGGCCATTTTCCAGTTATCAGAGCTGCGGTACTTTGACTGACATTTATTCCGTCATGCAACGCTGTACTGAAATTCATTTTATACCATGTTTTGGGGGGACAGATAGAGCTTTCTTTTGGTGGTATTTAATCACCACTGGGATTTTTATTTTTTACTATATAACGAAAAAAGTACAGAAAAAAAAAACCCAGTTTTCTCTACGTTATGTTATGAAACATTTATCATAACCCAAATTTTTGTGTGATGTGATATCACAAGTGCATAGCAGCGCATTTTTACATGCCTTACGGTGCCCTGCAGTAAGGCACCCTATTTATTTGAATAGGCTGCCTACAGCATCAAAAGCAGCCCTCCAGCTGTGGTAAAACTACAAATCCCATGATTCATCTGTGTGTGAGTCATGCTTGTGGCTGTCAGAATATTGCAATGTCCCACTACAGCTGGAGGACTTTGCCCGCCCCCGATCTAAATCATTCCAAGAAAGTGCTTTTTTTAATCGCATCTAACCACAACACATGGTAAGTGTTGCACAGTGGCAGGGTGCCATTAAGAAATAATTACATCACAGCGCACCAAACACTGTTTCAAGCATTTCCACATTCTATAGTTGTAGACAGCACCTTAGAGAGTTACACCTTTTTAAAGCACCGTAAAGTATTCTTAGAACCTATCTGTACATAATAAGTGATGGCAGTAAAATCTGAGATCTAGTAAGCAAAGTATTTGACAATCGCTGTTACTTCTTAGGTAGCTACTATCTAATAAACGAACGTCTTCTGTTAATACACACTCACTACTAGCACTGCTAGATTTGTTCTGCTTTTATTCATTGACATTAAACCAATAACACATTCGAACATACCTCCACACATATGATCTCTCGGTTTATGCCTGAGCACCTCGAGCTCTGTAGCAGGAAACTAAAACTGTCCAGGATAGGGTTCCGATGGCGGCCATTTTTTTGTAGGCTAGAATACATTGCAGCCTATAAAATAGGCTACTATAAAATGAAACCTCAAGAGAAGACAAATTGCAAACAAGATAGAAGCTCTAGTTTTTTATAACGTGAAACGCCCGCCCATTTCAATATGACATTAGGAGGTGAAGATTTCTTTGAATGGTTTTTTTTTTTACTGGAAAATTGTTCTGAAAAACTGACAAATGTTATGTACATGTTTTTAGACATAGGATAAAAGAAAAAACTGTACATACAACCCCTAACTGTGCATTCAAAAATATTCGGCGCACAAAGTGGGAAATATACATATATATATATATATATTGTTCTACAAATACAGGAATGGGCGAGAAGATGCCGGTCAACAAATTTTTAGCATAACTAGAAAAGTGTGCCTGTACCTAAAACAGTTGATTCAGAATGGTGTTTTAGTTAACAAAGATTATAGGGGGTAGTACAAGTTTCTCCTTTTAACTATGCTGAGCTGAGGTCAGTTTTAAAAGTGTGACATTTACACCTAGCGCTAAAGGTTAGTATTGCACACAAAGTTCAGTGTCACTATTTCAATACAGAAGGAGCTTGAATTATTATTGGCAAGTAACTAAAGTGTAGGAACTGGAGCAATTCTACATAAGCTTCTGCTCCAGGCAGTTCCTACAATGGCCCCTTTTTTGGCCCACAATGACCTTACAGTACAATTTGGGAGGGGGCAAAATGGACCCCTGATGTCACCCCTGTATACAGTTAAAGATCAGGCACATGCAGACAATCACCTTTATAGTCTATACCCACCACTGTAGTAGAAATGTGTATTTTCTAGGTTCCATTTTGTTTTATAACCTCCATTTTGTATCTTATAATGAATTAATTTTATATTTCATAGGAGGAGAGGCTGATACCCTCTCCTTTTCTGTATATACATTGTGACTGTCTAAAAGACATAAATTGTCCTGTTATCAGGGCTGACAGTTTCTCAAGACTGTAACAGACCGTTAAACCCCAAAGTCCGGTGTCATCCTGTCATGGGTCTTTGTTCTAAGTCTGGTATAAGCTGATAAGGATCTTGTCTTGTTTCTCTCTGGAGAAGAGGCGATTAAGGGGGGATATGATCACCATGTATACATACATAAATGGTCCATATAGTGAGCTTAGTGCCAAATTATTCACTTTAAGGTCACTGCAAAGGACAAGGGGGAACTTATTATTATTATTATAGAGGATTTATATAGCACCAACAGTTTGTGCAGCGCTTTACAATATAAGGAAGACATTACAGTCACAATACAATTCAAGACAAGATTCTTTGCGTCTGGAGGAAAAGAGGTTTAAAGTGACATTAAAGTCAAACATTTTTTCCCTCCCACCATGTTAATGTCAGCACTTACCTTAAATGATGTCTCTTAATCCGATCTTCTTCTTCTTCTTTCCTGATGTTTTCATCTGTCCCTCCAGCGGTGCGGCGGGTCTCCAATCCAGCGCTGACTCCTCTGTCTCTGCAGGCACTTCCGATCCCGCGGTGTCTGCATGCGGGTGCACGTGTCCATAGACTTACCTTGCATCTCTGCTCATCTCCCGGCCGAGAATCCGAACTGTGCATGTGCCCGCCGCAAGATGCTTTGCGGCCGCCCGAGCAGTATCGGATTCTCGGGCAAGTTTAAACCGATGTTAAAGCGGGTTTTTAAAATTTTTTTTGCATATATCTATTGCTTGCTAGCAGTAGATATAGGCCTAAAAAACAGAGGGTTTAGAACCCCTTCAACCTTTGCATATGGAAAGGATTCTTCACAGTTAGAGCTGTGAAAATGTTGAATGGACTCCCCCAGAAGCTAGTTCTAGCTAGCTCAGTTAATTGTTTAAAAAAAAAAATCTGGATGTATTCCTGCCTTATGGGATCAGGAAGGATTTTTTCCCCCTGTTGGAGAAAATTGAACCATGCTTTATGGGGGTGTAACTGTGGACATAGCGTTCTGCTTAGGCTTTTCTTTCTATAGCTCTATAGGTTGAACTCGATAGACATGTGTCTTTTTTCAACCTGACTGACTATGTAACATGTATGCAATTTAGCGCTTCAATGTATATAAGGAGACTCGTTATTGAATAAAGCAGAAATATCTTGATGACTGACACTGGTGTGTCTGTTGTCTTTATTTCTCAATACAGTTACTGCTATACTTGTCTAACTGATTACTAACCGGTTCGTTTCCAAGACACTACTGCAGTAAAAGTGAACCTGAAAGTGTTCAGAACTATAAACCTGGAAGTGTTCAGGACTAAATATTTTTAAGTTCCTTCACATATAGAAAATATGTTAATGTTAATAGTTACAGTATGTCAATGGCTATTTGGAACAAGTTTTCATTTAGGGCTGGCACAGAGTTCACCCCAACATAACTGGGAGCCCCTCACCTCTGAATCCAATATCACTCAGCTTAAATTTCCCAGCTAACCTTACTACATGCCACCTTAAATACACCTCTCTAGGTTAGCCTGGAGGCCTACACAATAGTACCCATATTTTGTTATTATTATTATGCAGGATTTATATAGCGCCAACAGTTTGCGCCAAATCGTACATTAAAACAGAGATGTACAAATCCCAGGAGCTCCGTGTGCTCCTTACAGCGGCTCCTGACAGCGGCCTCCTAATTTTTGAATTTTTCTCTAGTCTAGTCTTGGAGCTCAAAAGTATAGGTACTTGTACTCGTACTTGTAGCGAGTACTGTACTTGGTATCTGTGCAACCATACGTGACATTATGATATCCTAATTACAGTTGTGTAAAAGAGGTTGATTGGTAACACTCACTACTACATAAATAAATAGGTAAATAGGGCTTAAATGTTAAACACCATATCAGTATTTGGAATCTATGGACTACCACACATTATTATTGTGCTTGCAGAGCATTCTCATGTCTCTGAAATGACGACTGAAAACCTCCTTTCCCACATAAACAGAGAGATGTTCTTGATACATAAAAGGGACACAATTGTTACAAAAATTTGTGGTGGCCATAGTTCATGATATAGTTCATGTGGTGAGCAGAGATTGTGCTTGCCCCCATCTGGACAGATAAATATTCCTCATCTTCTTTGACAGTGTTGCTGTAATGGGGTAGGTGGTTAAAAGAAAACAACAAAAGAGGAGATGGGTTTTAAATATAGAGATCTTGATGGAATCCCTGTACCTCTGTTAAGTAATGGCTAAGATAAGACATCAGCTAAAAAAGTGTTTTCAATGAGTCCCAACTTATAGACCTGCATTGAGAGAAGGATCAGTATTGTGCACAGCTACAAAGCAGGTACAAAGTTGCAAAATACTCTACATTTTGGAATACCCATTAAATTAAAATAAACATGTACTTGCTCTTGGGTTACATTGCAGCTATGTATTTGTACTATTTTCTTTTCAAAGGAGTGTAATAGACAATCATATGATTTATGTAAACCCAGAATTTGGTTACCTACTCCAGGTAGATGTTCTCTTCAGCCCCCATTTCTATTTCTTGATAACGCTGCCAACCCTTGCTCCATTGGAAACCATTTAAAGTAGACTTAAACCTGTACTTTGCCCTATACATAGCAAAGTTGCAGGTTTCTTTAATTGAAACAAAAGGGTAAATGTAAAAATGTTGACAAAGTTTTGTGAACTTTATGGTGACCAAAAGTAGAGAAGATTTTTACATTTGGACCAATCATGAAATTCTTATACAGTAAATTGCAAGACACATTCTGAATGTCTGTATGTAATGTATTTGCTTTTTAAATGGCTGTATCCAGCATTTTCTGTAATATACATTGAACAGAACTGAGGCAAGTCACATATAACGTTTTAAATATAAAAAAAATGTTTACCAATAAAAAAAAATTCTAACTAAATATATTGTATATATTTCCCATTGCCATTAAAGAGAATCTATAATGGTTTTGGTTTAAGTTCTAATTGTTTCATTGCTATGGACAATCACCTGGCCAAGCCCTGTCGTGTAAGGGTTGATTCACTAAGGCATAAAGGCTGTTAACTTTGCAAGGGAATTTGCACTTTCCAGGGGAAGTTTCCCTTAGCTTAGTGAATGTGGAGAAATGTTACGTTGCAAAGAAAATGCAATCAAGGGCTAGGAATGTAAAAGAAAACAATATTTTTGCTATCACGTGATTGAATGATGGAAGTCAGCAGAACTTTACCTGAATTACTAAACTAAGGAGAGACATCCCCTGCAAAGTGCAAATTCACTTTGCAAAGAGAACAGCATATTTGCAAACAGGATATTTGCCTTTAGTAAATCAACCCCGGAGAGTGAAAGAAAATGAGCCCTAAGTTTTTACTTCCTTAACAAGTGGACAGTTACTTTGTCTAGTGTGAACACAGTACAAGTTTGCTTTAACCCTTTCGCTGCCAAGCCCTCCGGAACGCTTTACACCTCAGCTGGCCACACCATTTTTGTAATTTTTCCCATTGTTTTGATTTGTTACTTCTGCGTTGCTAGCGTTTGTAAAAGATCCCCCAAACCATATATTTTCTGAAAGCGCAGGCCCGGTAGAATAAAAAGATGGTGCTACTACATTTGTAGGCCCTGGGATAATCACGCAAATGTTTATCAATTCAATATTAAACCCATAAAACGACACAATTAAATGGATAAAAGCCCTAAAATCAGTATCAGTGCACAAAAAATACTTTTCTGACTAAATCTAAAAGATAAAACGGTATTGAGTTAATAAATAACAAATATTTGTAAATTTTAAATTGTGTCTTTTTGCGAAATGGAAAAAAAATGAAGGAACGCAAAACTGTAAATAAGCGACTTATGTAAAAAAAAAAATGTGTGCACTGCATTGGTCTTTGTGTTGTGTTAAAATGATACAGGCGTATATTTAATTCCAACACAGCGTATCACAATGCAGGGCAGTGCGTCACAATGCTTTGCCATGCGCTGCCACAGCTAAATTAATGTTATTTTAAAAAGAAAAAAAATCAAGCACTGCAATGCGTTCTAACAACGCACCACAGCGCAGGTGCATGGCATACACCACAATATGGTGCACGTGTATGTTATGTGTGTGTTTTTTGAGGGGGTTTGTGTTTTATTTTTTACATTTATTTTTATTGTTTAATTTTTTATTTTTTTTAACTCGGGGAGGGGGCTTCATGGAAATAATAGAGGCCTAAACAGATCCCTGATATTTCCTTTTTGAAATAGAAAAAGAAATTGAGGACACAGAATCCTCAATCTCTTTTTCTGCAGCCTTAGTACAGAGTACAGAGGCTTCCAATTCATAACTGGTGGTAGTAAAACATTCACTATCATCCAACGGAAATCTCACCGCTCCAATTCCTTAGCCGCCATCAGGACTCTGGTCTAATAGGTGCGTCTCCACCTTGGAATGTAGTAGTATACACAGGGCCGGATTTCCCACAAGGCCAACCAAGGCCCGGCCTTGGGGCAGGAGAGAGTAGAGGAGCAGCAGGGGTGTGGAATTCCTATCTCCCGATGCCCGGGACATGCAGTTCCAGGCGTCGGGCAGGGAGTTGTTTTTTACATTTAGTCCTGCTTTGGGCAAGCAGAGCTGAATGTACAGCGAGGAAGCCGCCGCTTGTTTTGTACAAGTGATCCCAGTGATGTCGCCGAGATCACTTGCATGCAGCCTGCGAGTCTACCATTCTCCATTGTGGGTGGGGGTGTTGGGGCTTGGCAGGTAGGGGGGCTCATTGAGGAACCTGGCCTTGGGGCAGCAGAGAGAGTAAATCCGGCCCTGAGTATACGAACAGACCGCACTAGCCAGAGAATTCCAAAACTTCAGACTTTATTGAAATTCACAGCAAATCCAGTGTATCAGTGAATAAAAGTATATCATGCATCAAATACCAGCACTGCACACCCCCCAACCAGCTACAACCTCTCACATGTTTTACGCTTATTCATAGACCTCTGAGATGCGGACGGCCAGTGCCCGCAGCTCAGAGGAAGATCCGTGTTTCAGGCAGATGTGGCCGCCCGAGATCGCGCTTGCCGGGGACCTTGGCAGCTGCATCTGTGTTTGCTCCTCCTGCGCCTTCTCCTCCTCCAGCTCCCTGACACCGTGTAGCCCTGGCCTCACAGATGCATCCTGGAAAGGTAATATCACCAGTGCCTTCCTGGGAAATCTCATTTGTAAACTGCATAATTTAACAAGATCTCAGGGGAGCGCATATTTTTTTCCCCTCAGATGATATGTCACATGCTCCAGGAGGCAGACCCAAAGTTCCAGGAATTAAAGAGGGATGAATGAATCTACCCTTAATGAAAATGGCCACTGTGAGAAGAATGGGGAAGAAAAGAAAAATAAGGTATGCAAAGAATAAAAAGCCTGCAATTATCTAGAAGTATGTGTTTGTAGATTGTCATTACTAAACATTTCTAAAGGTGCCCTTGGTGTCATTTTTTAAATGAGTGTGAAATAAAACGTGTTTGCTTGAGCTTGCATCAAATTTGTTAGTCAATTCCATCTAAATCTGCTTGTGCATCCAACATTACGCTCTCTACAGGGTGACAGTGCTGCTGTCAATGCAGTGGCAGACCTAAGGAACAAAGGGCCCTGGTGCAAGATTTTATCTTGGCCCTCCCTTCCCAGTCCCAAGGGGAGGGAGCCGGGAACAACAGATCTCACTGTCCCCTTCCCCCCGGCCGTCTCTGCACCAGAGGAGCTTACACTCTAATGTCCCCCCACAGTCTCACACTATTATTATATGTTTGTATAGCTTTGACATATACCACAGTGCTGTACAGAGAACACTCAGCCAGTGACATTAGCTTCTGTAAAGAGGAGCTTACACTCTAATGCAGAATGGCACAAGCTGTTGGGAGACTACAAATCCCAGCAGTACATTATACAGAAATGCAGAACAGTATGTGGATTGGACTCAGGACTTTGCAACGCACTGGATTCTGGACTTAGTAACGCACTGAACTCTGGACTTACTGTAGTAACACACTGGACTCAGGACTTAGTAACGCACTGGACGCTGGTCTTAATAACACACTGGACTCTCGACTTAGTAACGCACTGGACTCAGGACTTAGTAACACACTGAACACAGGACTTAGTAATGCACTGGACTCAGGACTTAGGAACGCAGGACTTAGACCCACCTGAGTGTGACCCAGAGACCCTGCACAGCCCACCTGAGAGTGACCCTGCACAGCCCACCATAGATCCAGCACAGCCCATCTGAGACCGGTGCTGCTGGGCTTCAAACTCCTCCACCTTCTCCCGGGTCAGTGGGCTCCCCCAGCCGCACTGACTGCAGCGCCGGTAGTTCCGCCCCTGTGTCAACAGGTGGCTGCGTTGCTCCTGCATAGAGTGGAGCCACGCAGAGTGGAGACAAGAAGTGTGTTACTGGATGGAAAATATTTTTTTTTTAAAAACTGAATGCTGCCAGCAGATCTGAAAATGGGTAAGCTGTAATATATTACATTTCTGTTTTTGCATTTAGATACTTTTTAACATTGTTCCCAGCTATTTCTGTGGACTACTAAACACCTCCTTCTATGTTATGGAGAAGAGGACTGCCTCCTCTACAGATACTGTATAGTGAATGTGCATAGCCACCCTAGGAAAGGTAGCACGTTACTGGCAGGGACACCAGGTGGGAACAAAGAAAATATAACTGAACAAATCAGCTAAAATGTGCTTCTGCAGTTCCTGTCAGAATTAAAAAAGTTCAGGACTTATGTATGACCTATTAGAGAATTCCCATCCAATGAAGCAGGTTTATATCAAAATTGGTAATAGTGCGGCAGCTCCAATAGTGCTGGTATGGAAAACCAACTGTCGGTATATAAAATAACATCTTGAGAAAGGGCATGTGTGTGAAACGCGTTGCCAGGTAACAGAACCTGGAATGAGACGCCTGTCAGAGTCATTGCCCCACAACTGCACAACTGCAAGGACACTGCTGATCCTGCTCTTAGCACCATGCTATCCCCTGCTGCCACTGCCACTTATTTACAACCATCCGCCTAACCGCTGCCCATGGCGGCAAGAGGAGAACAACTGTCACCAACAGTTCTGATTTTGAGGATAGCCACACAAGTAGCTATATGGCATCTCTGCGGTAATTATTACTCCTCGTGTGAATAGGTGACATTCCTTGCAATGCACTGTGCGTGGGATGACGAATGTACCATTACTAGACAGGAAGCCAGTTCCATACTGTGTTATCTTTATTTTAAAGCAGAACTCCGGGCACACATTTTATTAACCCTTGCAGTGGGGCTATCCCCGCACTGCAATGGCCAACTGCTGTTTTTTGTCTAGTTAAAAAAAAAAAAGTTATACTCATCCGATCCTCTAAGCCGGCTAGCTCTTAGACTGGTCCCTTCCACCTGTCTTCTCCTCCACTTGAGCAATGATATGCCCCTCGGGGTCCTCACCTTCTATGCAGTGTGTACAGTATAGTCTGCTGCAACAGAAGGGTAGCAAGGTGAAAGGTACTGGTTAAGAGCATGTTGGCTTGGAAGATGACGTGTTTAACCACTTGCTGCCCGGAGCAATTTCTTACATTTGTACACACATAATAAAATCTGAATTTCTGGCTGGAAAAGAGCTTCAGACCCCCAAACAATTATATATTTTCTGAAAGCAGAGGCCCTGTAGAATAAAAAGATGCTAGTTGCAATTTTTTATGTCGCACGGTATTTGCGCAAATGTTTATCAAACAAGTATTTTAAGGATAAAATATAATAAAATGAAATTTAGTGCACAGTGCATATTTTGGTAAAATATAAAAGGCAGGGTCACGCCAGGTAAATAGGTACCAAACATGTTAAGTCTGCATGCGTCCGTGAAACCGCAAAAAAACGACAATAACCAACATTTCCCATAGGCGACGCTTTAACGCTTTTACCGCTCGTCAGTTTAGTGTTATCATTGATTGATGGGCCTAGAATTATTGTTCTCACTCCGACACTCACCATGATATGTAACATGTGTGGCGCAATTTACGTTTTTGCAACATGTATTTGCGATGTATGTTCGTTTGCGTGAGGGGCGGGGGAAATTTATTTTGCATTTTTAATTTTTTTTTATCTGTTACTCTAATTTTTATTTTTTTACACTCAACTTTATTGCTAATAGCAATTATAATGTGACAGGCAGGGTCAGATTTACTCTCTCTGCTGCCCCAAGGTCAGGTACTTCAATGTGCCCCCCTTCCTGCCAAAAGCGAATTGCACTACACTACAGTACAAACATGTACTGTAAATTTCATAAAGTGTGCAGGTATACCCAGCAAGGAATTAACAAATACCTTCCATTCAAGTATTTTCAGCTCACCCTGGAGGTGGCCAGAGCTGAGTGAGCAGTGATGCTAGACTCTTAACAGTGGGTAGATGGAAGATGTGGAGATGACATGTGAGTCTGTCTGACGCTGGGGTGTGAAGGTCCTCAGGAGGAGAGGGGTGGGACGTCTCTGCCGCCGATGTTATTCCAGTCCAGGATTTTGTTGTAGCAAAAGCCCTGCACACGAGCAGGAACAGGACCCCTAACCCGAGGTTGCCCCTGATCTGCCTGACGTTGGAACTTGAGCACTGGTTGGGACGACGTGTCGGGACCTGTGCACTGGTCGGGGCGTCAGGATTTCTGCATCCCCCGCTGCCAAGACGCAGAGGCCTGGCCTCTGTGGCCTTATGGGGTATCCAGCCCTGGTGACAGGTCCTCTTTATGGAGACATCAGGGGTCTTTCAGACCCCTAATGTCACCTAGGGACCCCAAAGAAGCTGATGAAGCAGAAATCTGCTTCACCAGCTTCATCTTCTTGCTCTAGGAGCTGAAGAAAGTGTACAGTGGCACCGGAAGTAATGTAATGCACATCACTCCTGGGTCCAGTGATCGCAGGAGAGATCAGTGGCTGGAAGCCTGCTGATCTCCCTCCGATCCTTCAGAGAAGACCCACCATGCCGGTGCCAGGCTCGCACGGGGGACAGCGGAGCCCGGGAAGCCGACGGCGGAGGGGGCACACAGCGCTGCACCGTAACCAGAGGCGGCTCTTTAATTAGGCAAATTAGGCGGTCGCCTTAGGCCTCGCGCTCCCGAGGGCCTCGCGGCTGCCTAGTTTGCCCTGTTGGAAGCCAGGTAGCATTGTGAGCTCTCAGCCCTGTCGCTGTCAAACTGAGACTCTCAGTTTGACAGTGACAGGGCTGAAAACTCACCTGTTTCCTCGATCGTCGCACGGACCTGCCAGCTCCCGCCCGCAAGACATGGCCAGCCCAGCACAGTACTGGAGTGGCAGCCTGGAGAGCCCTGTGGATAGCCCTGTGGAAAGCAGGTGAGAGCCCTAGTTTAACCAGGGCTCTGTGGGATCTCCCCAGGGCCCTGTGGGGTCTAACAAAGTGTCCGGCAGGGGGGGGGGGGGGCGGCCCCTTCTTCGGGACACAGAAGCAATCTGGCGACAGGTAAGTCTCCAGAATCGCTTCTGTTGTAAAGCCTCGATTATTGGTACGATTTTATATGTTATTGTTACACTTGCCTTATTGTCACTTTTTTTGATCTTTAAACATGGCGTTTTTGCCGCCACTATGATGTCACTATGGGTGTATTCTCCTAATGATTGATTGATTACAGGAGGTATATATATGTGGGGTATGATGATTACTTTGTTGTCATGTTTTCTGCCTTGAGGAAGGGACCCTGCGTGGCCCCGAAACGTCAGTTTCTTTGATTTCTATGACGCCTCTGTCCAATAAAAGGACATACTTGCTTTTGATTACTGAGTGCTGGTGATTTTCTGCCTTTTCCTGTGTCTGCACGGCGCCATCCGTGAACCAATGTCACTGCGAGCACCATCATCCCTTAATTGGCCGGGACTGCTGTGAGGTGTGCAGAGGGCTCTCCCCAACGATCTACATCTGTTGTAAAGCCGACAGTCGGCTCTACAAGTTTAAACAGAGTCCCGGCGGCAAAAGTCGCCGGGAGTCTGTTTAAACAGCCCCGATGCTGGCGACGTACACTGTACGTCGTCAGTTACGAAGGGGTTAAATCTTAACTGAACAAACTGAAGAGAGAAGTAATTGGTTGTCATGGGCAACTGCTCCAGTTTCTGTCTGCTCCAGTTTCGGTCTGCTCCAGTTTTGACAAATTCCCCTCTCAGTGTATCACCGTGAGGACGCTGGGGAACATTCCAATCTGTGGAGGAGGAGACAGGCTTGAGGGAGCACCGGGACAGATGGCCGGCTCCAAAGTGTGGGTGAGTAATTCTTTATGTCTTTTCAACCTAGACACAAACAAGCAGTAAACCCTTGCAGTGCGGTGGTAGCCCCACTGCAAGGGTTAATTTAAAAAATTCTGGCGTTCTGCTTTAAGCTTTGAAAATAAAAGAGAGAAGCTTATTGGTTGCCATGGGCAACTGCTCCAGATTCTGTCTGCTCCAATTTTTATGAATTCCACCCATTCAGTTTTTGTCCAAAAAAAGTATCCCTACATTAACCAAAATGTTGTTTTTTTAAATGTTCCTAAAATAGAAGAAAGATATTTTAAAGCATAAGCTTATCAAATAATTTAATATCCAGAGTATGTGACTTTAAGTATTAGCTCCACCCCTAGTAACAGTTTACTGCGGGCTCAGATTCATGATTGCAGCGTGGTTACAAAATGGGAAATTCTGAAAAGGAAGTCTGTCCTTTTCGCCAGCACCTTTTTTTTCTACTCCCAAAAAACGTAAGTGGAAAACTGCAGAGAAGAAAATGAGCTGGCTGCCTGTGAGGAGTGCGACGCAAAAACTGAAGAGAAGCACACAGCTTTAAAAGCACAGCTGCATAAGTCTGAGAAGTAAGTGGTTTTAGGTATGTTGTATCTTTTTCTTGTTTTCTTTTTGCCTTTATATACACAGATGATGAAAAAAACAGCATTTTCTGCAATTGATCAAAATACTCGGAAATGAGAAACAATATTGTTGCAAGTGCAAAGACTCATAACAAAGTGTGTTCATCAGAATTCTGAATGCAGTGGGGTTGTAACTGAATGATTCTTCTGATATAAGGGAAGAGCTTTTACCTGGGACAACAATACAGACAGAGTGTTGGAAGATATATTCAACAGGTATTTGCAGTCGCAATCCATCATTTATAACATATAAATTACCCAGAATGTTGTTCACATGTTTGCCACTCCATGCACAATTGTTACTTTGTGCCTGCCCTGTAAGGGACCTGTCAAAACAGCTGATACCTGGCACAGTCCAAGTCCCCATCCACTGCTCGGGGGGCTTCAGCTAGCCAACTCTTCTAGGCATACAATGCTCTGTGTGTGATCGTACAGAGGGATCCTCTACTCCAGACATAAGTTAATTAGAAGATGATAAAGAAAGATATAGAATAGATAGATAGATAGATAGATAGATAGATAGATAGATAGATAGATAGATAGATAGATAGATAGATAGATAGATATGTTGGTTATGTGTTTAGATGAAGCATGAATGCTGAATTCAGTTTTACTTGCTTAGAAGAACATTATATGTATGAATATGACATTGTGAAGGAAAGAGACAGAAAAGAACTCCCTGTGTATCATAGATAAGCATTGTGATTCTTGTGTGGCTTCACGTTGCTCAACTTCCTTTGCTGGTTCACTGGGCGAATTCACTTCCCAACTTCCCGGGATCATTCTTTCTGGTGATGGGTTCTCATCGAAATAAACGCTGCAGCTTATTGTCATTTTGTCAGTCTTTGCGTGTAGAATTCTATATCCCTTACTTTGTTCACTGTAGCTCACCAGAATACATTTTATGGTTGTGTTTTCCAATTTGGATCGCTTCTCCTTTTGAATATAGGTGTAAGCTTTACATCCAAACACTATGATGTTCCCTAGGCTAGGCTTCGATCCATGCCACATTTCAAATAGGGTGCTTTTTTTTAACAGCCTTTGATGGTAGTCTGTTCTGTGGGTATGTTGCAGTCATGACTGCTTCTAACCAGTACTTCTTAGGTAGGTTGGTGTCTGACAGCATGCATTCGGCCATTTCTGTGAAAGTGCGATTTTTCCGTTCTGCTACACCATTTTGTTCAGGAGTGTATGGTGCGGTTGTCTGATGTACTATACCATTTCTTCATATATGATTCAACTTCTTTACTGATGTGTTCCCCTCCATTGTCCGAGTGTATAATTCCTGGTTTCCGTTGGAATTTGTTGCTGGACATTGCTACACACTCTTGAAGTTTTTCTGATGTTTAATTCTTGTGCTTCATCAGATAAGTTGTTGTGTACCTGGAAAAATCACCAATAAAAGTCAATAGATATCTGTTCCCGTCTGAGTGTGGGAGTTTAGTCCGCACATGTCGCTGTGTATGAACTCCATGGGGTGGGTGGTCTTTCTTTGGGTGGCCTTTGCTTCCATACAGCATTTGCATTTAATGAGTATTTGGCTGGGCAGCACGGTTTTATCTTCTGATAAGCCTCTCTTTATAATATCAATTATGGCTTCTGGGTTTCAGTGCCCTAGTTGTGTATCAACTGGACAAACATATCCTGCAGACTAGTCAGCAATTGCTATATATAGCAGTGCATGTAAGCACATGTGTAGTGACTAGATAACTTAATGAATACCAGGCTGGAGAGTTTGCGTGTAGGTGCCATATTAACAGCAACTAATCCTTGAAAAAGCTTATAGAATGAGCCAATTTGTATATACAGCATGAATGGATGAAATATGAGTGAAATCCCCATACATATAAATGCATGTGGCACAGTTAAAAAAAGTAATATATATAAACGCATGTGAGTGCAGGTGTCACAGTCAAGAAAGTCAGGTAAATAATACTGCTGTACTATAGTGGTGTAGTAGCAAATCATAATCGAAAGTGTACCCAGCCGTGTCATGGCCTGTGACATGAGGATTAATGCAAGATTTAAGGCTAGTATGTAGACCTCCAGCAAGACTTCGTTATCAAATTAACGTTTCAGGGTTAGGTGGTATGTGACAGGGTCTAGAACTGAGATCTGGGACAGATAGACAAGCAAACGCTATCCCTGTGATGATTGTGGTTAAAAATACCCCCAGGCTGTGGGTAGAATCCGCCCAAGGGGGTATGTTGTGCCAAATACATGGGAACAAGCAGAAATCCATGTATAAATGATTAGCGATCAGGTAGGGAGCAAGAGAGTGTGAGGCTTGTGTTGAGGCCCCTGGGGATGACAGTGTCGAGTGTATGGATCCAGTACGCCTCACGTTGAAGCAGGAATCTGTCATGATTCCCACCCCTGTGGGGTGCATTAGTAGTATGTTCAATCACCATCCCCCGTAACTCATGAGTCTGATGTCGGAGGTTGACAAAGTGGACAGCCAGTAGTTTGTTCAGATCCGGGATTTCCCCTTTCGAGACAGTGTTAACAGCGATGCTGATATCACTGCAATGCTTTTGGAATCGCTGCTTGAATGGTCCCATGGTCTTGCCAACATACGCAAGTCCACATGGACATTTCAAAAGATAAATTCATGATTCATTATTACAATTTAAATAACCCCTGATTCAGTATCTTTTAACGCTGTGTGTGTGGGAATGTCTCACCAATGATGTGAAGTGCACTACAAATGTTGCAATTGTGGCACTTATAACATCCTGTGTGGTTTTAGATTCTTATAGATTTCTGAGAGTATTTGGGCCTAGGATCCGCCTGGACCAAATGGTCTTTGAGAGTTCTGCTGCGGCGATAAACCTATAGAGGTGCCATCCTAACCTCATAGTTCTAGCCGACCTGTGACAATGAGACTGTCACAGGTCGGCTCAGTAGATCGGGAGGTGAGCGAACACATACCGGCGTTCGCTCACCTCTCGATCCTGTCACGGCTCTCTGCCATGACAGGGGAGGGGCTGGATTCCCCCCTCCCCGCTCTGATCCGCCAGCGCTGACTGGCGGTACGGACAGGGGAGGGGGCGGGTACAGCTGGCTCTGCCTTTTAGATAGGCAGAGCCAGCTGTCAGTCACACAGCTGGGCAGATCCCGGCACAATTGTCGGCATCCGCTTCAGCTGCGGCGTCTCAGTATACCGCGAGCAGCTGCTCGCAGTATACTGCGGCGTCTCAGTATACCGCGAGCTACAGCTCGCAGTATACTGAGCTTAGGGTGACGGGAGGACGCTAGTTTGTGGCCCTCTGTAATCGTTACTAATACATCGAGAAAAGTGATGTGAGTGTCATGAAACTCAGGGACTATTCTTTGGAAAATGGAATTCAAGATCTCCACAAACTCATGAAATGTGGCTGCCTCTCTCTGCCAAATGACGAAAATGTTGTCAATATAGCGTGTCCAGAATTTGACATGCGTTAGAAACATGCGTGAAATATATATAAAAATTTCCTCAAGAAAACTCCATTATCTAGTCACAACACATGTGCTCACATGTGCTTATATGTGTAGCAAGTGTGCTGTATCCCTCATATGCCTTCCATTTATTAGTTGCTTTAATATCAAGGCCTACCTTTTAGCCTAAAGGCAGGGGGCAGATATTCCCCAACTGACATGTATCCTCCTTACCATTAGGGCTACATTAGCAGCCTGGTAGGAGGTTGATCTGTCCCCCTTCTCATAACCCTATGCAGACTTTACTGGTACCGATAAACTGGTTATATTTTTGTATTCCCCATATACATTGTGAGTAATGAAAACTGCAAATGATCTGTTTTCTGGCTGACCTGTAAGGAAATGAGGGGTTGCTCCTGTTTTCAAGTTTATCCCATAAGCTCTAGCATTACAATGCACCCACTTATCCATCAATTTTTGGAGAACCTGAGCATTCTAGAGCTATCTCTGTGTTTTATGGACTATCCCAAAATCGAGGATTCTTTAAAAACACGCAAACGGTGCGTATCTGGTAACAAAATGTATGAACGGTTTTTACCACCTCTCAATGGAGTTTTGCTGTGTGTAGTTCCTTTGTTCATTCTCATTGTTCTAACCACTGGGAGCTTGCTCAGAAGGTCTTTCACGGTTGGTACAACACTCCCTATAAACTATCTCGCTATTTACCCCCTGTTTCTCCTGATTGCTAGAGACAGCATGGAAAGATATGTTACCTTATACATATTATGTGGTTCTGCAAGTCCATTTGGTTTTTGGGTTGATGTCAGAGGCGGTGCATCAGACTGTTGCTCCAGATGTTGAATTGGCTCTATTACATGTTAGGATCTATTCATTCCAAATGTATTACAGAACAATGATCACTCATATTCTTTTAGTTGAAAAACTGACTATAACCAGGTGATGGACATCCTCCTCTCCCTTGGAAATAAAAGCTCACCACACACTCTACAATCTGATTGTACAATCTCCTTTAGATCTACCAACAACTATGTAAGGACCTGCCTGATTGGCTGCAGATTAAGTGGATGGATTAGGTAGGTTCTCCTATTACATAGATTTGGTAAATCTAAAATTGATTGCACAAAAATTGTATGGTCAGATTGTATTGACCGTTAGGAAGGTCATTTTATCAAGTCATTTTCAAACTTGCAGCTGAATTGCTTGCTATCTGGGTGATGATCTCAATGTGAATTACCTTAGGGAAAGAATTGCTCAGAAAAATGGATCTTATACCCGAGGTGATTGTTAGCACATAGGGGTGACTATAATACTATATTATTGCAGAAGGAGAAAATGTGGATATATAAATTGAACACTCTAATCCCCCATGGCCTAAATAATGAATGTCATTTACAAGTATTCCTGTAAATAGCACCCATTAAGCCTTATGGAAAGAATATACTTGCTTGCAGTATTGAACTCTATGTATATTCTAAAGTATACGTTTTTCTCTCCACGAACTACACATAGTTTATAACCTTTATTTTCTTGTTGTGAATGAGCTGTAATACTCGAAGCATTCTGGAACAGCAGGGGTTAAAAGTTTGAGTTAAGAACTATCTATTTAAGAAGCCCCTGAGGTCAATGCCATTTACATTCTGACGAAGCCCCGGGAAAGTGGGATGGGCGAAATGCGTCAACGCAATGCCCTGGGTATATGACTGATTGCATGTCTGTCGACAAATAACATGCTGGAGGAAAGAGCCGTACTTCACCCATGGATGTCAAGCAAGCATCCATTCATTCTGACCATCATCAAAGAAACAAAGTAATCTACCCGTGCAGCAACACAGCTATCCCGTGATATACAGGGCTATTACGCAGAGGAGACTTACAGTGATTCAGGATTCTCGGGCACTTGGCAGCGAACCCCTGTGAACCACAACTGTGAGTATCGATCCTCATGGTTCCGGGTTATCCTTCGAAATATGGTGCCCAGTCATCTAAATAGAAAGTATTTCTTTGACTCAGAACTGCATGTTGAAAGAAACAAATTGTTTCTTTGGGATTCTTCAAGAGGTCTACTCTTTGGGTTTGAGCAGTACTGGACCAGTGGCGTCACAAGGGGGGTGCGGGAGGCGCGGCCCGCACCCAGGTGTCACCATTGCAAGGGTGTCAGTCATTTTGGTGTCACCCCCCTCTAAAAAGTTTGGCGGACATTGTCAGGAGAGAGTGTCTTGTTTCTTTCTTCTTTCTTTCTTTTTTCTTCGGAGAGAGTAGGGAACCTGGCGGCATACCTCCTCGCTCTGTCGGCGTCCATCACCAAGATGGCCGCCAGCAGGCATCACCAAGATGGCCGCCAGCAGGCATCACCAAGATGGCCGCCAGCAGGCATCAATCAGATGGCTGTGCGTGCGCGATGATGTCAATGCGCATGCGCGAGGGGACGTCACGTGCACACGCGATGACGACATGCGGGGTGTCACCCGGTCTAGAGACCAGGTGACACCCGACCTCGGGACGCCCCTGTATTGGGCAATTAATTTCTTGTCTTTATGAAGCAACAGTGCACGTTGCGCTTCAACAATTGATTTACTGAATCCATTCATTCCTCTCAGAGCTCCACCGGCAATTAATCAA
Organism: Nanorana parkeri; assembly: GCF_000935625.1. Taxonomy (NCBI): domain Eukaryota; kingdom Metazoa; phylum Chordata; class Amphibia; order Anura; family Dicroglossidae; genus Nanorana; species Nanorana parkeri. The sequence goes on from NW_017306818.1 coordinate 441,415, forward strand.
GAATCTTATCAGCCTGCCCGTATGCATGATTGGTATGTGGGAGTTAGACAACATTGTCTATTTTCATTGTTTTTTAGATATTGGTACATGGGTGGGGAAAAGGTGTAGGGCTGCAACAACTAATCGACATAATCGATTATAATCGATTATTGAAAAATGTAACTTGGTTTTATTCATGCCCTTTTGTATTGACAAATAAATGTAATTATTTTTGGATAATTGCTTTGGCTTCTCCAATCTTTTACAATCCTTTATGACTACTGTGATCTGAGTCCTCTCTAGGACCAGAATCAATTTTCTTTTGTGCATACAGTTATGGATTGTTGATTATAGCCAACTGTAACCTTATTTGTAAGGTAAAGGTTGAATTATAGTGGTGTTTGTGTCTCTGGATAAGCGCCTCTTTTTTAGCATACAAAGCATAGGTTATTCCTTGCCCCCCATGTGCCCCCCCGCTGATTCCCCTTTAAAACGGCCGCTGCCGTACAGCTTCACTGCGGCAGCGGTCTCTGGCCAGCTGACAAGTCGGGCACAAGGTCACGGACTGTGTGTATATGTGTATATTAGGCCCCATTCACGCCTATATTTCAGGTGCGATTAGGGATTCCTGTGTCACAAACTTGTGTTTTCCTGCAGCAGGAATCCCTAATCTGGCGTTTACATACAGCAACTGTTACCCATTCAAGTTAATGATCGGGTGACAGCCGCTGCATGTACACGCCTGCGTAATTGTATGTGATATGATTACATGCAGTTACAAAAACAATCACTATCTCTGGATACACAATCAGGGATAGTGACAGATTCCTAACTGCATGTAATCCTTTTGCATATGATTACATGCAGTGTGCAGGCATTTACATGCAGCAGCTGTCACCCAATCATTAATTTGAATGGGTGACAGCTGCCACTTGTAACATATGCAGACATTAACACTGGTACCGTATATAGTAGCGGCCCCCACAGGACTAAAAAATGTGTCCAGTGGCCCCCGACTAAATTGAGTTTGAGACTCCTGCTGTACGGGCTCCTCAGCACTCGGCAACCACTTGTATCTTACCACGCCCACCCCAGTTGCTATTGGCTAAGAGGAAGAGTGCAGCACTGCCATTGGCTGCTCATGTATTTTAGCAGAGTAGGGACAGAGAAGACGCATCAAGGCTGCTTGGGGCTTCACATGGGAATGCGCTACACTGCTGTCATCCGCTGTATTGCTGTATTTTGCAAACAGTGTAGTGCAACAGGCTGTGTAAACTAATATTCTTTGATGTAATACATAGCATTTCAACCACCAGTATCCACCAGAAAGGTGTCAGGGAGCTTGGCTCAGCAGACTCAGGCTAATAGGTAATCATGTGTGCACAGCTTAATAAATATACCAGAATGGAATAAAGGGGCCACCATTCACACCCTCGTGATCTACCAGCATCAGCTTTGTGAGCTACTGGTAGATCACGATCTACCTAATGGGCACCCCTGGCCTAGGTCAATACCCAATTGTAAAAGGCAATTAAGCATCATAGAGATCAAACATTAACACTATAGTGGTGTTGGTTTATGAGTGGGGCAAAATAGAACAAGAAAGGAGTGCCTGGCTACTTCACCTAACCAGTAATAGAAGAGGGGGTGGAGTGACCTTGCAAGGATGATTGTTGTGAAGTAAAATGTGCATTTTGTTTTGTTTTTTTAATAATTTTTTTTAGGGCTGGTAATGATTAAAATTTTCGTGTTCGATTAATCGAAAAATGTTTAAATTGATTAATCGATTACTTTCGATTAATTATAACGCACATACAGATCCAACTACATTGGCCTATACACATTCAGCACAGCAATGAAGTAATAAAATGAACTAGGATCACACTAATCCAGCACGTTATTAATCTCACGTGCCCCACTCAATATGGCCGCCGCTTGAGTGGGGCAACTCAGAATAATAACGTGCTGGATTAGTGTGATTCTAGTTCATTTTATTACTTCATTGCTGTGCTATATTTATATAGGCCAATGCCTTGGCTGGCGCTCATGCAGAAAGTTTCTTGGTCAAACTAACCGGCCCAAGTGGCTCCGTCGGCTTCCCTTCGTTAGCCGTCACGGACATCGACTTCACCGTACTCCTCCCCCTTCCCTTTGTTAGCCGACGGAGCCACTTGGGGAAGGGGGTAGGAGTCCGGTGACGTCGATGTCCATGACGTCACTGGATAGCCGACGGGACTCCCGGAAGCCGGCGGAGAGGTGAGTGTTTTCATTAGCGAATCTATCAAAAAGTTTAACGATTAATCGAGAAATTGATCTTTAATTTCCACAGCCCTCATTTTTTTCTGTTGTTTTTTTTCTTGTTATTTTTCCAGAAAACTTTCCACAATGAAGATCAGCCATTCTTTTATTGTCATCTTTTTATTTGCGCAGAAGATCCCAGCTTCAGAGGCAGATTGCACCTATGATCACTCCCGTGGACATTGTTCTTGTTCGCTTCTTAACATGGAGAACATCATGACTATTATTTCATGCATTACAGCTTCCAGCTTTGAATTTAAGGAAGGAACCTACATGGATGCCAACAATTTTATTATATACAGCATTCAACTGCTACAGGCTCAAAGTGAAGTTCCAAAGCAGTTAAACAAGATCAGTTTTGTAAATGTTGTTTTGTCTGAGGAGTTTCTGTTTGCCTTTATAAAATGGTTGCAAAATGTTCAAATAACTTTGCTAGCGTTTGAAAACACAACTTTTGTGGGCAAATATAATGTGACAATGGGAGTACAACAACCTCGTATATCATCAATACAATTCATCAACATGTCTTCACATCCATTAATACAGAGAGATACTGTGTTCTATGGTCTTGGAAATTGGATGTCTACCCTGGGCAAATTAACAGTGATGAAGTCCAACTTAAAGGCTATTCCATGTGATATCAGTTTGAATTTTAAGTATATGTCAGATCTAGACCTATCAGAAAACCTTCTTCAAGAGGAAAGTCTCTCTTCATCTTTTTGTAGTGGTGCATTTCCCAATCTCAAGATATTAAAACTTCATCGTAATAATTTAGTTAATTATGAATCTGTCTGCCAATCACTAAGGAAATACAACCTATTGGCACATTTAGACCTAAGTAAGAACAATTTCTCTAGAAATTCCAGTTTTCTTTGTGAATGGCAGCCATCGTTAATTCGCTTAAATTTGTCTAATACTGGCCTGGAGCATGTTTATATTGGTTTGCCTAAAAACTGTGAAGTCCTTGATTTAAGCCACAACAAAATTGAAATGCTAAATATCTCATTGGCTAGACTCAAAGAGCTCTATCTGTCTTACAATGTTTTTACAACTCTTTCCCCCATGGGTAATCTCCCTTTTCTTCAGGTCATAGCTGTTGATGGGAATCTTATTGAAACCCTAAACAGAGGACAGCTGCAATCTTTTGAACATCTGAGAAGCTTTATAGGAGACAATAATCGATATACTTGTTCATGTTCTTTTGTGACTGAAATGAGAGAAATTGTAGAAATGGATTGGATAGTTCAAAATTGGCCCGAAGGATACATATGCCATTCCCCACCAGCAGTCAGGGATATGTTGGTTGATGATGTCTATCGTTCCTTCTTTGACTGCCATACGCATCTCTTAATAGTTTTGATATGCATCATAATATTATTGTTAAGTATAGCTATTATAATTTGCTTTGTTAAAATTCATCGGAGTAACAAAACAAGATCTTCACGGACAGTTAGTGGGAATTCAAACAGTGTGCAGCTTTAATAAGATTTCATTTTTCCTTGAATCAGCTGGACTACCAATAGGAAATTTTTATAAGTTATCAAAAACATGTCAGACTGGTTTCACTGGTGACCATATTCAATCAAGGATGGCTTAAAGTGTGTCTGAACCCAAACTAGGGGTGTCTGCATTAGCTTTCTGCTAATCCTGCAAAAAATGCTTCCTGTCCCTGGGCAGCTATACTCACTCCTACATTGTAGCTACATATGAAGCCATGGTTGTCACACAGGCTGGACATTAAACAGGTCTGGCTTTTTTCATCCCCATTACATGGGGGGTTATGATGTTAACATTATTTTTTTTCCCTTCCATTTCATCTCATCTCACAGCAAGTGACACTTTATTTCTGCAGGATCCGTAGGTATTTCCTGTGCTTGCTTAAAATGTTCTTAGCCATGAAAGTGAATGCAATTACCACATATAAGGACTGGTAAGCTAAAATATTACAATTTTATTCTAGGGGTTCAGAATCCTTTAAGTATACCTACCATAAAAACAACATGGAGGTTGCTTTTGCTGACCTGTGTTTACCCACAAATAATCAATTAATACACATCAAAGTATACCCAAAGCTCAATGGGTTAGCTAGAGAGAAAGCACAGCCTGACATGAGGTTTGGCTTGTCTAATTGAAACTTTGCCTTGAGCTGTTCAATAAGGGATAAGATATGCAATTAGTCACTTCTGCTTCAATTTCTGCTTGAATTTCAGCTTGCTGCAGACAACAAGCATTATAGAAAAGAAGGAAGGAAAAAGGGTGGAAAAAAAGGAACTTAAAGTTCTGTTTTGTGGCTCAAATGGAGAATGAAAAACATTATTGTGCAATATTTCATACAGTATGTAGCTGACTAGAAAAACAATACTTTCAAAAATGTTATTTATTCAGCACTGGCCAAAATAAAGACAGAATGCAGAAAACTAACATAAATTCACTATAGACTGGATTCACATATTTTTGTGCATGCCACCCGCATTTTAATGTGCATAACTGTAACAAACTACAATATGCAATGGAGTGTATTACCATCTACTTTGAATGGCAAGAAAATATACAGTCAGTCAATGCATCTACAATTTAGTCCACCGCAGTGCATATTTATCTGATAGTACATGCATTGTGGTGCATTGTGTTGCCCCAACGAAGTGCAAGCACATATTTTGTGACATATTAAACACGGAAAAAACTGAATTATGCACACAGAGATATGTATACGGGTCCTTAAAGCACAAGTTCGCCTTTAGTGAAGTTGTGTTTTAACAAACCCCCACACAACCCTGAGTACTTACCTATAGCCCACGATCCAGCAGTCTTACCTCTAACATAGATCAGGCCATCTCTACTTTATTTTGTACATGGGACCCCTGGCCCTTTAGAGTATGGTTCTCATCATTAGAATGAAAAGGGGCTGGCCAAAACTGTGTCAGAGGAAAAATCGCTGGATTGAGCTGACAACAATGGACCATGGCTGTCTGTACTCAGGGGGTAGTTGGATTTATTAAAACACAACTTCACTAAAGGTAAAGTTATATTTAAGGGTCCATTCACAACGGATCTGTTCTGTTGCAATCCTTTTTTCAACAGAGGCTAACGGAATGGCACTGAAATATGAATGGGGCTAGTTCACACCGCTCCGTTCTGTTGCATTATGTTACGTTGCACTAAAAAAAAAAGTTGAACATGCACTACTTTTTTCAGCACAAATCAGGCGTGAACTATCCCCATTCACAACCATTCATTTTTTCGGTGCCCGTCGGTTGGCATCCGTTGAAAAATAGATTGCAATGCAAAGGATTGGAAGGAAATCGTAATGTACAATTGCAAGTCAACAAACCCTCCGTTACCGTGCAATTTCCTTCCAATTTAGGAGTAAATGCACCCTTAAGGATAGAAGTAGTATTGGGAGTGCTCTAGGGTTGCAAGGTCTGGTTCTGGAGTTGCTCTGGCAATTGAGCTCAAGCTCCAGGCCTCCTCTAGATCCTAAAGAAACCCTTAACCACAGCTTCATGTATTTTCATAAACGCCAAATCTGACCTTGTTAACCTACTTGGCGATATTCCCGAGGGTTAATTTTCTGTACCATAAGCGGTAAGCCCGAGCCACACTCGGGAATACACAGCACGTCTCTTACCTTGTCCCTTGAGCCGCGCTGTGTCCTCCGGCCGATGCCGGCATCCGTCTTCCGGGTCTGTCCCTTGCGAGCATCCGCGTCGAAAAAAAAAAAGAAAAAATCATACCGCCAGGGAGGTTAACTGGAAAACTGCTTTTTTTAACATCTTTGCTTGAAAAAAATTAAATAAAAAACTACACAAATCTACATATTCTTTTCAGTTTCTGTTTTTTCTCTGTTCATGTTCCTGAACCATTTTTGGGAAGAAATATCTAATTAAATCTGTTAGCAACAGAAATTTTTTGCACTTATTTATTGAAAAATATAAGTCATTTAATTTTAAAGTTTACCTTTTGTTAAAGTGGATCTAAATGCTGTCACTAAAAATCTCACATTTAACATTTTAATGTAATTTCAGAAGTTGTTATGATTTTCTTGTTCAACCTAGATCTTTCCTTAAAAGATTTAATGCCATGAAGGTCCTTGCTCAGGCACTTCCTGTTAATGACAACTGTCTCTCAATTCTGATCCTCCGTTGTCACCCTGTCGCATTCACCCCAGGTGGAGACTACAAGCAGCCTTTCTGCATTGCACAGCCATGGTCCACTGTTGTTGTCATGGATCGAGGCTCATGGGTATGAACTGGAGTCAGGTATGTGGACCCTTTCTACTAGACTGGCAGGGACACTTAGAGAAAAGGGTCCAAGCCGTGTAGGCTGACGACTCCCAGAGCTGGAGTACAAGCAGGGAACAGAGGAAGGTAACTGAATGAGGCAGTGGAAGACAGCTTAAGCTGGAAGTTTAAGTACCAGCAGGGTGCTGCAATGCTGAGTAGTTAGTATAGGGTCCTCCAGGATGTGGAATCTAAGGGCCAGATGGTATTCACCAGATGGTGGAGATGGGCTTGGCTGCGTGCTGACCCTAAAGGTGCCCATACACTGTACGATTCTCGTACGAGAATCGCGGGAAATCCCGCGATCGTACGAGAATCGTACAGTGTATGGAAGGCGTGCGACCGTTTCTACTGTACAGTCGCACGTCTTCCATCGAACAAGCAGGCTAGAAAACCCGCCGGGAATCGTACGATTCTCGGCGAGTGAGTGGCCTGCTTGTTCGACAACTGACGAACGGGCCGGTGTGCGCACGCGCACACTGCCCGTTTGCCGTCCTCGCAAGCCCGCCCCTCATTGCAGTCATCGCAAGCCCGTCCCTCAAGGGGGCGGGCTTGCAATGATCGCAAGTACGATCTGCCTGTCCAAGATGGGCAGATCGTACGTTTTTTTAAGTACTTTACAACCATCGCAAGACTAAGGTCTTGCGATGGTTGTACAGTGTATGGCCACCTTAAGTCACAATCCCTAGGTCCACCCAACTCACCTAACAGGTACAGAGTACAAATCAAAGGTTAGGGAAAGGTGAAGACTAAGACATTCAGGGACAAAGCGAAGCACAGGGCAGACTGTAGCCAGGGATATCCAAAGACAGGAATATAAAATAGCTATCTTGTCTGTATGCATAGCTTTACAAAGGGGATCAGTGTGAAGCATCCAAGGTGTGGGAAAAGATAAAAAGAGGCAGTACGTAAAATGTGTTAAAAACCAAAGCTATTATTATAATCCATTGGTCCAAAAAAGGTGATGTCAAATAAATCAAAAGAAGGAACAGGAGTATCAAAGAAGATCTTCCATTGTGTCAAAAACAGCAGTGAGAAACTAAATTCGGCTGGGTCGGCATTCTCGATAGAACAAAGGCATTAGACATATGGGGTTAATTTCAGTCTGTAGCAGAAGTTCAGAGGGCAATAAATCCACATTGCTAAGATAGATAAGAAAATGCTTCTTACTGCACAGTGGGGTATCTGTGACTAGAGGATCCTGAGCTCGGACTTCAGCCCTTTTATATTGGAAACCTCACAGTTTATATTGCCTAATCAGCCCCCCTATTGCAGCCCCCTAGCAGCCGTGTGGGATGCTATGAAGATTGGTTCCTAGACATTCTTATGGTAATCATACATAGCAGGGTAATTCCTCTATAACATCACATGTGAGTACACTTTGTTTGACAGATTGATACAGATTATACAGGCTATATTAAAAAAAAGTACCTACTCCTTCCTGAGTAATCTGCATATAAGTGTTTAAGCATCAATAAATCATTATTTCACAGTCATTGCTATTGGGGTGAACAATCCATGCCTGCCAGCAAGACTATTAAGAATGATCAAACCCATTTTTAAGGGCTATCATTTTTTTCCATTTAACAGGCTGTGTTAACGTCAATGATGACTTGTCAGATGTTGACCTCCATCGCCTGACCACATTAACCTTAGCTGCTCTCAGGATATGAGTCACCACTATACTGTAATCCTTGCTAAATATAAGCATGTAAACCATGTAAGCAAACTATTTGCCTATACCTTAATATTTATTTAGAAGACAAAGGTTTTTCTAGATCAAGTTCTTGAAATAATTTAGCGGAACAAATTGGCTTCTATACACAAAAGAGACAAGAAGGCATCCATCCTGTCCTGCCGTATAGTTGTTCTATATAATATAAAAAAATATATGCAATATATATGCAATGTCTAAGTTTGGAAACACATATTCAGTTTTCTCTTCTGAAATTATTTTTTCAATTTCCACATAACTGAAACTAGTTTTTACAGTTTTTGCTGCACTGAAGCTATAGTGCACATATAGTGAAACTGCTAAAGCTCAGCAGAGAGATAAGAGTCCAAGTCACTAGGGTAGCTTTTGAGAACACTGAGAAAGAAGGGAGAGGAAGGCAGACGAACCCCATAGAATTCTATTGTGTTGTAATGCATTTGTGTGGCCAGGAGTCAGAGGACTTGCGGTGCAGGATGTAGATAAACAATAGAGTTGGATGTCAGTAATTATACATCTGTGGAGGGAAAGGGTTGAATCAATTAGCTCAGGGCAAAGTGGAAGAGTCCTTGACAGGAGAAAAAAAACAAGGTTTACAGTATTTTTCTTCTTTGGTCTATTGGCAAATATTAGTTGCAGGCAAACATTGTGTTATATTTGCTGCATTATTACCAGACTTAGCACTGGAATTGTTGGGGCCTAAGTCTGTCTTTTGAACTGAACACCATTTTTTTCTAGTGGAGTCCCAAGAGCATTATTGTGCATTATAGAAATCAATGTTGATGAATTATGACTAGAACACATTGAGTGTGACAGCACAACTACAAGAAACATCTTTCAATTACTGATTACAAAGTAAAATTTTAAGTTTTGAGGAATTGCCCCTTGAACAAGCTTTGCAATCCACTTAAAAATTAAGATGTATTATTTACTAGACAGCAAAAAATTTGTTTCGTTTAGCTTAATTTTGATTCGGATTTTGCATCATTTAATTTTTCAGATTCTGGTCCGAAATTAAGTTCGTTTTGGAATTCGGATGAAATTCGTTAGCGGTAGTCCGGTCTTTTTTGGACAAAATTTAGTTGCAGCAAAATGACATTAGGAAAAAAAAAAAATTAAATTTTCTTTTTTTTTTTAGTTTGCAGATGGAAAAAAAAAAGCGCCCCCCCCCAATTTATACCAGGCCCCCCACGCCTTACCAGGCCACGTGCCCTCGGCATTGGGAGGGTGTCCCCATGCCGATGGGGACAAGGGCCGCCTCTTCCCCACAACCCCACTCCCGAGTGCTATTCGTGAGTTTCCGAATGCTATTTAAGTCTGTGAGCCGAGGTGTCATATGAAAAGCATTATCACACCTCAGCTCACAGACCCAAATAGCATTCGGAAACTTACGAATAGCACTCGGGAGTTCCCGATTGCTATGTAGCATTTGACAGCTGAGAATGTCAAATGGGCGGAGCGAGCCTTGACCTACCATACGCAAATGTAGGTCTGCTCAACTGTCTAACTTACTCCAAACTATCGGCGATCTAGAAACCCAAAACAAATCCTCTCCTCAACCTACCATACTTCATAAACTGAATAAGTTTGAACTACGCACCCTTCTTTTGGACAGATTTGAAAAACACTCTAGAAAACTATGTTTGACCTATTATTCTAGCGCGAATAAGGCAGGTGCCTTTCTGGCCAAACAAGTCAAAGGGCACAGACCTAGATCCAGAATCTCTCATTTGATATGTCCATCAGATGAGCGGAAGATCACCAACCCCATAGACATTGCCACTAAATTTAATGAATACTATAGCTCACTCTATAACCTTAAAGATAATCCGTCTACCCCTAGGCCCTCGTCTGCAGACAATACAAATTTTAGTCCTCTTTAAATCTTCCTACCCTTTCCATGTCCCAATTGGCTGATCTTAACTCCCCTATCACCTGGGAGGAAATCGCAGACCTAATTAAATCTCTACCAAATGGGAAAACCCCGGGTCCGGATGGCTTTTCAGCCGAATACTATAAAACCTTCACTGATTTATTAACCCCTCATCTATTACTGACATTTGCTAAGGCTACACAATCTGCGTCGTTCCCTGCTGAAATGTTGAAAGCAATCATTGTCAAGATTCCGAAACCGGGAAAGGCGCCCACCTGTCCCTCTAATTTCCGTCCGATATCCTTACTAAACACAGACATCAAATTGTATGCTAAGATCCTGGCAACCAGGTTGAGTACTCTGTTGCCATCCTTAATACACACTGACCAATCCGGCTTCCTGCTAGGCAGACAGGCGCCTGATGCCACACGTAGACTTGTCAACCTCATCCATTGGGCCAATAAAGCTAACATCCCCTCCGTATTGCTCCCCCTAGATGCCGAGAAGGCGTTTGATTAAATCTACTGGCAATACATGCAACAAGTACTCCATACATTTGGTTTCGTTGGCCCAATCTATGATGCTATTATAGCACTGTACTCCTGTCACACAGCCCAAGTATTCACCTCAGGAATTCTCTCCTCAACCTTTTCGATATCCAATGGTACACGGCAGGAGTGTCCTCTATCTCCCTTAATAGTCAACCTTCTAATAGAACCCTTTGCAGAAACTATCAGTTCCAACGCTTCCATCACCGGTTTTCAAGTCTCCCATAGACACCATAAAATGAAATTGTTCACAGATGATGTGATCTTCATGATCCCGAACCCAGCCTGCTCCCTGATAGAAGTGCGTTCTGTTATTTAACAGTTTGGTCTAGTCTCCTACTACAAGATTAATGACTCAAAATCCCATATTCTCAATAATAGAGTCTCTCCATCCCTGCAAAATAGATTGTCGACTCAGTTCCCCTATACCTGGAGCACCAAGGGAATCTTCTATCTAGGTATTATGCTTACACCTAGCAGTACTGCTCTATTTACTGACAATTACCTCCTATTTTTGACCATGCTCCAACGAGACCTTGAAGGCCTATCTAGTCATGAACCTTCCTGGTCGGGTCGCTTAGCGGCCTTCAAATATTACTTCTCCCAAAACTTCTCTACTTATTTAGAACACTTCCCATCCCATTAAATGATAAATATTTTGCGACTCTTAAGTCCTTACTTACTAAAAATACCTGGCAACACAAAAGGGCGAGGTGTGCATACTTCCAGCTTATTAAGCATAAAAATGTTGGTGGTATGGGGATGGTTGACTTTAAAGATTATTATTATGCAGTTATCCTAGACCAACTTAAAATTTGGTTTTGTCCTTCCCCCAACAATGTTTGGTGGGAAATCGAACAATCACTTGTACCGGGGCACAATCTATTCCACTTCCTTTTAGCAAGCTTAAGTACGGGCTCTTCCAAAGCTCCTCTATCACCACTTATAGAAGCTTCCATCAAGGCTTGGAGACACATAAGTTCCTCCAAATTCTCCCTAGAACCAACTACACGCATGGTAAAACCATATATTGAAATATGTATGTATGGAAACCCAAATGATTCATTTTCTATATTTTAATCTATCCAAGTTTGGAGATGCAGTTTTGAAGGTGCTGCTGATTTTGAGTTTACAATTGGTAATCAATCAGTAAGCCTGACAGGCAGACCTAAGTATAGTTGAAACAGTTGTTAGGAATGCTCAAAGAAGACTTGGCCTTTAAAATGGGATTGAAGAGTAAAACACATTACTCAGGGAACTCCCTTATGCTGATTTGTATGACTTTTAAGGTTATTTTAAAGTAAGAGCAAGTATAAAGGATGATCCTTCAAGGAACACACACACATTCACACTACAGATACACACACGGACACACTCATACAGCCTCACGCACAGACATAGACACTCCCACACACCCCCACACTCACATTGAAGAAAGAGACACCTGTTGAAACCTATTTTTTAATTACTAACTAAAGACACGTTTCTTAAGCATCTTATAGACTTCTGCTGTAAGATATACTATATTTTGTAACCATCAAGCATCTTATAGACTCATTCTGTAAGATATACCATATCCTGTAATCACCTGTAACTTTGAAATTAAACACATTCTGAATTTATGCAAGCACTGAAGCAATCTTCTATTATTGAACTTATTCCACCCTATGCTTCAAGAAAAGGAATATGACATCAGAAAAATCAAATTTCTAACAATGCATTTCTCTCCCTATAGAGGTTCTTGTGTTACTCATACCAGACTTGAGCCTCAAACAATGCCTCTCTAATGCCATAACACGCATCTCTGAGCTATATGACCATGATAAAATCAAACCTTTCTTACAACTGTGTAACCAGTATTCCCTCTCACACTCTACAATTTTCCAATACTCTCAAATTTGTCACCTGCTGTCCACAGTCAACCTACCTGATGTCCTTCTTCCTAACAACCTATGGATGTTTTATCACAATCCTTATACTGCCATTAGAGGTATTTCTTACATATATAGTATGCTACAGGAGAAGCTCACCTTTGTTAAAACTCTTCCATTCCAGTGATGGGAGGAAGATCTGGGTGTTGCCTTCTCTTCAGCACAGTGGACTAAGGCTCTTACTACAATATTTTCAGCCACCAAATGTGTAAACCTTTGGGAAGTGTCCTTAAAAATTGTACTCAGATGGTACCTTACTCCATACAGACTGGCCAAATTTTCCAATGAACACTCTCCTCTGTGCTGGAGGGAATGTGGAACAGTAGTCAACCTCCTACATACTTTTTGGAACTGCCCCAACCTTCAGATTTTCTGGAATACCTTATTTAATATGATTGGCGCGATCACTGGTTGCACCGTCACCCCTACTCCGGCATTAACATTCCTGAACTTGGGAATCGACAGCTTCACGGATTGTGATAACTCGCAACCTTTTGGCGGATTGTCTCCTAATGACTAGGAACTGGAAAAGTCCAGACTCTCCCACTATTACACAACTTGATTACTTAGTTCACTTACACTATAATTTTGAGAGAATATTGGTCTTTCATTGTGATAAACTCAATAGCTTTGATGCACTTTGGCACCCTTGGTCCATATGGTACAATACAATCTCAGACTCTCATAATCTCATAACTCAATAAAAACTTATTTGATAAAAAATGTATATTATCTATCTTTCGTGTGGATGTTCTACCTCTGTTTCAAGAAGTTGGATTCTGAAAACGTGGGAGTCCTTAGTGAAGCTTTTAGCACTAATTTGAAATTCTTGAAATCCTTGAATTTAAGCATTGCATCTGTCCTTTTTTTCATGCAAGAATTTTCCATAAAGAGGAACTCCTGTTCATTAGGCTATCATGCAATCTGTCAAAACAGGAAACTGTGAACTGAGTGAACTCGTTGGGGGCTGCTGATACTAATAGACATTATACTCATAAAGAATAGCAAAATGTAACAATCACATTAGCAATAGCTTCATCTTTACGTCTATTACGTGCTGTATGCAACCGCACACGATTGTGTGGTACCAGGATGCGCATCCATGGATCGCCCAAGTCTGCACCAGCATTAAAGGGTAAATTCACTTTTCCAAGTAATTTGGAAAAATGGAATTACCCACACGAATCTGGCCCCCTCTCCCTCCCACTATACTTACCTTTCGGTGAAGGTCTTTCCTGTCCACCAGTATGGGTATACTTTCTGTACCTGTGCCATGTATTCTGACTTTCGCTCACAAATTTCAAGCACTCGTTGGCCAGCATAGTCACATGACCAATGAGAAGCGCTTCTTAGCACTGCTAAATACGGTTTTGGTTAAAAGTATTTTTTTTGTATCAGGACAAGTAGATTGTCATGAGGGACAAGTAGATTGGGCCCCTGCTTTAGTCCTTGGACAAGTAGTTTTTTAAAAAAATGTCCAAACCCCTGGAACTAATTCACAATAGAAAGGGGAAACACAAGCTTTAAAGCCTCTTCTTCCTGTTGGCATGATGACCAGGATACATAAAGTAACATGGCACAGCACTTGTGACCATAAGGCTACATTCACACCTAGGCGTCAGTGGTTTTGTGCATATTATGCCTGTTTGTGTCCAGCATGTTCAGAGCGTTTTAGCACGTTGTGCACATTTTTGCATGTGTCTCATGCACGTTTTAGCTGGCATATTGAGAGACATTGTGATCAATGGACAAACAAGTGCAAAAACTTGCACAGAAATGTACAAAACACTTGTGTTGCATGTTTCCAGGTGTTTCCATTGAAGTCTATGGGGACAAACGCGCTGTAATCTGGCAAAAAGAAGCTCATGTACTTTTTCCAGTGTTCGGCGTTTTATAGCTTGCGTAGTCTTCTACACTTGACTTTTCATTTGCCACATGCAAAGCTAGGCAGAGCTGCAAAGTAACATAAAAGTTTACTGCTGTGTGACACATCTCAGGTTATAGTGTTTGTATTTGTGCAATGATTGAGACAGAGAGGGCAAAAACATTTCTTGCATTTGTGAATCTCTTACATGTCAAATGTGATCATCATTGGAAGATTTATTGCAAGAATATGTATTTACATAGAACTGGAGGTATTATGCCTATATATATATTATGTCCTCAGTCTGCTCTTCATTGGTATTATAGAAGATTCAGAACCATTATAGGAGCACGCAGGAATAACACCTAAGATGTGGCAGTAGGTGCTTTATATTTATTTTTTTATTTATAAAGGATGTATTTGTGACTGTATTTATTCACTTACAACTATTCTGCCTCCAGCATAAGGAAACAATTCTGCTAACCTACCTGCCATATCAAAATCAGCTACAAGATGGAGCTGAAGAGAAAACTTCATAGTTTAGATTGTTTTTCTTGAAGTAAAAAAAAACCTCCCACCACTTCTCAGCCCAACGAAAAGGATACAAGTGCATCTTGGGGGTACAGACCTTTATTTTAGAACCGAGGAAAGAGAAATCCACAACTATCTGCAGCACGTCTGGAGGAAAGAGCCCAAATCCCTCTTATGCAGCATCGCTGGTATGAATGGACCAGTTTCTCTCTGTATTTGTGAACAAGCATTGTATTTACATGTTTTATATACTTATTGGTATGTTTCTATGTTTCTTCACCAGTTTCACCCCATCCTGTTTTGTTAATAAAGCATCAAGATTGCACTCAGTCTGGCTTATTGCAGAATAGGATGGTTTAGCTGCATGTCCAGCTATACATAGGCCACAGGGCAACGTATAGCGGGAACAGAACAACCATTAATTGCTTGTCTGTAACTGAGCAGTGTTCTTTTTTTTTATACCCAAGAAACACTCGCAGTATACAGTATATTTATTTACAATTGTGTTTCTGCTACAGTCTTAGAAAAAAATTAAAGACATTTTTGGAATACAAATGCCTCTTAGCTTTTTAAATACTTTTCTAAAGAAAGTTGATCTGTACAGAGGACTTGTGTGACTTAGACACAAGACACAACTCTTTTCTTCCTTCATATTTAACACACTGCAGTACAAAAGATTAAAACTCCTCCAAAAATACCATGGTAACGTATTAAGCTACAATAACCCTTTGTTAAGCTTGGAGTCTGGCTAGGGTTCATGAGCTGGTGATTGTTGATCTTGGTAGGATGTACTCTAATCTTCAATTACCTAAAAATGCAACTGAAGCCATAACTGTTTGTTTTTTTGGGATAGAGTGGAGAGGGATTAGAACATCTGTCAGGTTTTTATTGCTGTCTGTGTCCCCTTTAGGGAGATTCACCCTCTCAAAAATCTAGTTTTGGGTTGTTATCAGAACAGAAATAGATGGGAAACCTTCCAAGGGTGACCCTGCTGAGTGCTGACCATCAGGGATTTCCCTCACTTTGGGGAGATTTCCTCTTGCTTCCTCTTGTGGTTACTGGACAGGAAGTTAAGGAAAATCTCCCCAGTGGGACACAGATGGCAAAAAACTGACCGGGTTATAACTTTATAGATAAGCCAGGTGATGAAATCACTTATGTTTGATCAATTTGCACAGTTGGCAACACTTAAAAAACTTGGAGGATACTTTCCTGTTATAGGAAAAAGGGCAGGATACTTCACATGTCACCTGCTGAAGCAACTTGTTTGTTCACTGCCTGATAGGACAATAACCTGGATATTGGGGACATGGGATCATTTACAAAACGGGGGTAAAATGTCTTCTAGTAAGAGGGGTGTTTCATAACTATTCATTTGTGTTTTACTGTGACAAAAAAAACCTGCCCTGATACTGGCAAAAGCAATCTGCAGCAAGTACTACAAACTGCAAGTACTACAAACTGTGGAAATCGAATTTTTTTGAATGTTACCTTCTAAAAGTTTTTTTTGTAGTTATAAGATGAATGATGCAGAGCAGGCATGATATTAAATGACAGTTCATCATCAAAAGGATAAATATATTATTGTGCAGTCCAGTTCTAGCAACCGAAAACAAGCAGTATAAACATGATACCTCTACATGTAGAAAAGCCTTATTAAATATTAAGAGGAACTTCATACCGGTCTGCAGGTGACTTTCTCTCATAGCAAAATGGACACGGGAAAGGTAAATACTTTCAAATGATCTCTTTTAGTCATGTTCAGTATGAAAATGTATTTTAGGTATATAAGGCAAGAGATTTTAGATGTATATGGTTTATCTTCATAGTTTAGCATGGATCATAAAATATTTTATATTGTAAGCTTTCAGACAGGTCCCCCCTAACCATCTTGTTTTGAATTGCATTGTAATATCTTATTTGTATTGTAAAGCACTGCACAAACTGTTGGTGCTATATAAATCCTTATTAATAATAATAACAATAACAAAAAGTGAAACCAAATATCGCATATACCTCCCATCCTTGCCACCTCAATGAATGTGTATTATATGTGACACAAATTAAAATAGCTTTTACTGTTTAATATTTGGGACATGTTGGGTGTTTAGAGATGTACTGACCAAGTTGCTCGTTCTGCTTCAGACTACATTTGAAGCAAATGTAGATTTTCCTGAAGGGGTAATTGAGTCCCCACCATGTGCACAGAGGACAGCGTTCCTGCATAGCCAGTGTTGGCTGTGGCTCATTGTCAGTTACATATTATAATAAGAGGTTCTAAACAGCCATCCTGTCTACCAGCAGAATACAGCTGGATTGTTATAATTTCTGATTTTTGTTGGTGTCTGGAGAGGGTATTTTTTTAAAGGGGGCCTGGAGAAGGTGAAGACTGGTACAGAGGGCCCTGTAGCTGGTGGTATTCTACATTGCTGTATAATGTATTGCTGGAAATTAGTCCTCTAAAGCTTGTGGTATTCTGCATTGCTGTATAATGTATTTCTGGGATTTGTAGTCCTCTATTGTTGGTGGTATCCTGCATAGCTGTATAATGCATTGCTGAGATTTGTAGGCCTCTATAGCTGATGATATTATTCTGCATTGCTGTATAATGTATTGCTGAGATTTGTAGTCCCTCTACAGCTTTGAGTCAGTGGTAGAACTACCAGGGCCACAGTGGTTGCAGCTATGACCAGGCCTGGCGCTCCACCACTGACTCCAAGCTGTAGAGGGACTAAAAATCTCAGCAAGAACAGGATGAAGGGGGCCCCATTAACCGCTGACATTGCCTTCTTTCAGTTTGGGGCCCTCCATCCTTCACACTGAGCCCGGACCACCTTATCCTTGTTCTAAAATCATTAGTCTGTATTGTTTTAGAAAAACTGTCACATGACACTACAGGTATTGGCAATTGGTATCGGCGAGTACTTTAGGAAACGTCGCTACTCGTACTCGGTCTTGAAAAAATGGTATTGGTGCATCCCTAATATAAATATATGTAGAAAAGATAAAAAAAGTATATAGTGCAATATAAATGGGTAAGCCATATTAGTCCAGTATACAAGATGTAAAAAAACAAAACGAAGTATTGCAGTGTGTAATGATACCTTTCTTATTGGACTAACAAAATATATAAAAGACAAGCTTTCGAGAGTGAACCTCTCTTGCTTCTGACCTGAAGAAGAGAGGTTCACTATCTATAAAAGGTTAATATAATGCCAAATAAATAAATAATGCAGAAAAAGCTAATAAAACATATCATGTGTATTAAATACAAAAACACATGTAATATTGTATAGATACCCCAAAAGGCACCTTGAGACTAAAACTGGTAATGAAAATGTGCAAAGCAGAATGAAATTAAGCAAGGGGTCTAAGCTTCTGTGCCCTGCCCACAGATCTAAGGCTGAAAGTAGACTTTATCATTTATTTAGGTATTCATTAAAAAAAACACCAAAATATTTCACATTGCTTGACCAACCACATATTTATAGTGGTCAAAAAAGATGCTTACAGTCTAATGTCTCTACTACTAATATATAGACACACATATTAGAGTCAGTCAATACAGCCAATTGTGATTGAAAACCAGGGCAGCTAGAGGAAGCACACAAACACAGGGAAGCAAAGCACACGTCATACATACAGATACTGTTCTTATTCAATACTGAATCCAAGATCCCAAGGCTGCAAGGATGAAGTGCTAGCCACTGGCTGCTATTGTCAACCATACTGCAGTATTTCTCTCAGAAATACCTTTATAAATTATTACACCTAAGCTTTTTTTTTTTTTACCCGCGTAGCTATCTTCTAAACCGAATAACTAAGCCAATACAGAATACTCTGCTCCTGGCTGTCCATTACCATTCTTATTGAAATCTCCACTAACTAGTGTTCAAGCAGACACTTTAGAAGGTTACAAGGAGTATTATTACAACTTTAGGAACTACTGTGAGCTAATGATGGAATAATGGAACTAGTATACAGAAATTGACTTCCTACTGTTCTTAGAACTTGCAATCTTGTTCTGGGTCAGTGACTCAAAATGTATTGAAGCCAGATGGTCAGCATTAACAACCTTGTATATTCAGGAGATCAATATTCCAATCCCTGTACCTTAAAGATGATCTGAACTGTGGAAGTTATCCCCAAAGAAGTTAAGCAGCAGAAAAACAACAAGTTAGCAGTATTGCCAGAATGCCACCTGGAGCTGATCCTTTCCCTATCACTACACAGTAAATAGAAGAGTGCGACTACCTAGAAATGCTCAATGAATAAATGAATAATGTGCAACCTATTAGCTGAATGGTTAAAGTGGGAGAAACAGGAGTGTGACTTACAGTTAGGAAGTCATCTGCGGGCATCCGGAGTCCCTGCACTCACGTGGGGATGACGAAGATGGTCTGTATACTGGCGATCTGGAGTGTCCAGGGCGTCCCCAGGGTATCCCCAGGGAACTGGAGCAGGGAACGAAGACTGTGCCCAGCAGTTGGGTCTTGCACTGGAGAGTGTGGATCTGTGCGGTGTGCAGCGCGAACGCTGGGGAGACAAAACGCAATGTTTAAGTCGGTGCTCGTGGTCCAAGGGAGATGTACTGCAGGATGAGACACCCATGTGGGTTGAAGTAGCGGCTACGCGTTTCGAGGGTAACCCTCTTTGTCAAGCCTTACAGCGTTGTCGGCCGCGGTAGAAGGAGAATCTTTTAAAGTTGACAGGGGGGAGGAGTCCGGTCTTTCGTAAAATATTTTATATTTTATATCAAAAGACCGGACTCCTCCCCCCTGTCAACTTTAAAAGATTCTCCTTCTCCCGCGGCCGACAACGCTGTAAGGCTTGACAAAGAGGGTTACCCTCGAAACGCGTAGCCACTACTTCAACCCACAGGGGTGTCTCATCCTGCAGTACATCTCCCTTGGACCACGAGCACCGACTTAAACATTGCGTTTTGACTCTCCAGCGTTCGCGCTGCACACCGCACAGATCCACACTCTCCAGTGCAGGACCCAACTGCCGGGCACAGTCTTCGTTCCCTGCTCCAGCTGCCGCGGCACGGCCTGGCCAGCTGAGGACGCGGTTCCCTGGGGATACCCTGGGGACGCCCTGGACACTCCAGATCGCCAGTATACAGACCATCTTCGTCATCCCCACGTGAGTGCAGGGATTCCGGATGCCCGCCGATGACTTCCTAACTGTAAGTCACACTCCTGCCACTCCCACTTTAACCATTCAGCTAATAGGCTGCACATTATTCATTTATTCATTGAGCATTTCTAGGTAGTCGCACTCTTCTATTTACTGTGTTTTGTTCAATATGTTGCGTGGGGTTCCTCTCCCGGTCGTTTGAAGAGTTTATGCACACCTGATCTCACACAGCCAACCAGTGAGAGATTTGTCCACATCACAGTGGTGCGCTTTACATATTTTTGTTCCAGATTGACTTTCCCTATCACTAGCTTACCATGCCCTCTTCTGCACTGGGTCTCTGTGTGGAGGTGGCCATCTTGGTAGAATCAGGGCTTTGTTAGAGCTGCCCCGGCTGAAGACTGGTGGTCTGATGACTGGTGGGCTAATTTATAAGAAGCAACATGACAGGAGCAGAAAGCACTGATCCACAGTAGAATGAAGCAAAAGCAGGGAGATCCTTACACTGCAGGCCCTCAGGCACCACTCCCTATTCAGCAAGGACAACAGTGAGCAAAAAAGTCTAGCAGTCAGAGGCAGCAATACCTTAGAGCAGTGGTTCTCAACCTGGGGGTCGGGACTCCCTCGGGGGTCGAATGATGATTTGCCAGGGGTCGCCTAGCGGCTTCCGGCCGTGTGCACAGTGAGAGGGGATAGGTAGTCTTCCCCTCTCCCCTGTCACAGAAGTTCCAGCACAGTGCTGTGCTAGGACTCCTGTATTGGAGGTGACAGGGTCAATAAAGAGAACCTGTCACCTCCAATTGCTATTACACAGGGGCTTGTTACCTCTGTGTGATAGCAATGAAGTTAAGTGGAAAAAAATTGATAAAAAAATTATTAAAGAAATAGAAATAAAAGAATGAAAAAAAGAAAAAAGCGATTAAAAAGAAATAAGAAACAAATTATTAAAAAATAAGAAAATTATAAAAAATAAACAATAATAAGGGGAGAGTCCTCCTCAGCCCTCTCCTAGGGCAGCAGTGTCAGTTCTCCCGCCACGCCGCCAGATGTCGCTGCAGCAGCCGCGTCATCCCTAAATTTTACCTTTGGGGGTCACCACAACTTGGCAAATGTTACCAAGGGGTCCCGGCCCTAGAAAGGTTGAGAACCACTGCCTTAGAGTATCTCAAACTGCAGATATACATCAGAAATGCTTAGGCACAGGAAGTGCACTTCTATTATTCAGGAGGAATTCAAGGCAAAAGGTAAATCTTTCTGGGAACTACTTAGGCACAAATAACATTTCTAGATGTTCCCCATAAGATAAGTACTTTTTAAGTTCAGATCCCCTTTTTTTTTAAATTCAGATACATTTTTATTTCCATTTTCCAAAAAAACAATAAAGCATACAATGCCATAAATGGTGTCATCTGTCTCGGTACACTTATTACAACTATAGTAGAGTTCAGGTCCACTTTAAAAAAGAAAAGTATAAGGTCACTCTGACACAGGCATTGCTAGTGACAACAGACTGATGTAGGGGTTAACAAAAGAAACAAACACTTTGGAACCCTGGGGTATAGGGCGGGTATTTTAAAGTATATTCGGAAATCTCTGTAATTCATTGACATGGAAATCAAATTGAACAGGAATTAACTTTTTCCTGCACATGCAACAAAGAAATACTACTTCATTACTCAGAGAAACTACTGTAGACAAGCTAATACTTAAGAAGCCTGCTTCACTAACCATCTATTGTTGGATGACTATGTTCTATTTTATGGTAGAGAGAGACCCAAGAATAACTGGTCTAAACTATTTTATGTCCTGCTTATGCAGAATGTTAGAACTATTTGTTAAGCCGGAAATAAGTGAGATCAGGGTCATTAGTTTGATGGAATGTCCACTGAGCTCTGCAGCAAAGTACACATTCCCAAGATATTTATACCACTAGTTTCACAAAACAACAAAACCAAATGCAAACATATTTTTAATGAATAACTGCAGAATAGAAAAGTAAAAATGTTTAAATTGTAACAATAATTGTTTGCCAAATTCGTCTGAGCATTGTTTAGGCATCTTAGAGGGTCAGCATCTCTTGTAAAAAGCTGTCTCAAAGATGACACAGTTGTGTAATGCAGACACCTGTGCAGTAGTGTTTATGTTCTCGGCTGTATGTATGAAGTGAAAAACTCCATCACACTCACATAGCACAACAACAAAAATGTACCTTATTTGTGTATCACTCGACTGTAGGTCCTCTACAACTATATTTTAAGTAGTTTTCTTAGTTCTGGGTTGTGAAGGGCAGGTTTCAATCACCTGCTTGGTCTTTGCTGCTGTCCAGGACCCCAGTTGGGAAACTTCTTTCTACATGCAGATGAGACACAGTGAACGTGGCTTTTCAGCTAAGCTACAGTTAAACAACGGTTGTATTAAGGGGTTTACATCTACCAGAGAAAATTAATGTGAGGTTTCCTT
Source organism: Nanorana parkeri (assembly GCF_000935625.1). Lineage (NCBI taxonomy): Eukaryota > Metazoa > Chordata > Amphibia > Anura > Dicroglossidae > Nanorana > Nanorana parkeri. The sequence goes on from NW_017306818.1 coordinate 464,029, forward strand.
CTTATATAAATCACACAAGCCTGTGATGTTGTACTTAGAGAGTGCTGGTCTTGTTCATGCTTTTTTTCGACTGGACTTCTGATAATTTAGCAGAAGAATCAGCATTTGTATATGCAATTGCTCCAAGGATATGGAAGGGTCTCCTTCATGGGGTCCTGGACAGCAGTGATGGCTCAACCAGTTCCAGTAGAAAAACAAACACTGCCCTACTGAACTTTTTTTTTTTATAGAGGGTTTGCTCTTTTAGTTATGTGATTCAATGTAAACAGCAGGATGAGTGTTGCTTAATATACAAAAGGCTCAATTCACAAAGCTTCAACACACCAGGATATGACTCTCTAATTCAGCCGTTAATTTTTTCAACTCTCATTGGTCTGAGCTTAAAATAACTCTCACTTTTTTGAAAATAAGTATACTTATCCAGGTGTGTTAGCTTTGTGAACTGAGCCTAAAGTGATGCACTTTTACATTATACTGAGGAGTCAGAGGCAGCAGCTAGACTTTCCAAGAAACTAACCATCCGGTTTAAACGACAATAAATCAAAAATGACAGGTTCACTTGTAAGGGCCACATGTGAAAATGTTTCTGCATATATTTAACTATTTTCAAAAGTAGAAGTAAGTAGACCTCTCTTCTTTGTTTAATAATTAATGTGTTGTTTAAGTGCTTTTTAATATTCTTCATATCAGAAGTGCTGACAGTAGAAAAACACATCTAAAAACCTCAATAATTCAGTGACTTGACAAAATAAAACCACAAATATATGTTTTTAGTCAGCTATTTGTGATAATAATAATACATTAATGGAGACATGCTGGGGACTTCAAAAGAGTTCCTAACCTTACCTGATAGATCTATAAGCATGACAGCATAAATAGGAAATCTATAAATTAAATATTGAGTTGGTGAAAACAAGAAACAAATGCATTATTGTGCAATATTTAAGCAAATAGTTGAAGAAGTAAATAAGCATATACAGTATATTGGTAAGGGAAGATATCGCTGGGGCTCCAGTGGACAAGGGGCCAACATGAGGTATAAGAGATTACAAGGGTAACCTTATGTTGTCTCACACAGTCTTCATTGAGTGAGTGGACAGGGGTGCTTGAGAGCTTGGTCCTGTGAACAGTAAGCTAGCACAAACTATGCCATCAAATACACATTGTTACTGTCCAGTGAGTGAAGGAAGTGCTACAGAACAGAGACTAAGTGTTAGAGAACAGTAGATAAGTGCTAGAGAAAAGGAGCTAAGTGCTAGAAAGCAGGAGCTAAGTGATAAGGAGCAGGAGTTAAGTGCTAGAGAAAAAGAGTTAGGTGCTAGAGAACGGGATCTAGGTTCTAGAGAATAGAAGCTAAGTGCTAGGAAGCAGGAGCTAAGTGATAGAGAACAGGAGCCAAGTGCTAGAGAGCAGGAGCTAAGCAATAGAGAACAAGAGCTGAGTGCTAGAGAACAGGGGCTAAGTGCTAGAAAGCCGGAGCCAAGTGTCAGAGAAGATGAGCTAAATGTTAGAGAGCAGGAACTAAGTGATAGAGAACAGGACCTGCAGCTAAGTAATAAGGAGCCTCAGGTAAGTGCTAGAGAACAGGAGTTACGTGATAGAGACCATGAGTTAAGTGATAGAGAAAGGGAGCTAGTTGCTAGAGAACAGGAGCTAAGTGCTAGAAAGCAGGAGCTAAGTGCTTAAGAACAGGAGCTTAGTGGTAGAAAGCAGGAGCTAAATAATAGAGAAGAGGAGCTAAGAGCTAGAGAGAAGGAGCTACGTGATAAGGATCAGGAGTTAAGGTCCTGAGAACAGGAGGAGCTAAGTGCTAGAGAGCAGGGGTTAAGTGATAGAGAACAGGAGCTATGTGCTAGAAAGCAAGTAAGTGATAGAGAAGAGGAGTTAAGTGCTAGAGAGCAGGAGCTAAGTATGTAATAAGAGGTAAGAGGTAAATGCTAGTGAACAGGAATTAGGTGCTAGAGAACGGGAGCTTAGTGCTAGAGAGCAGGAGCTAAGCAATGTAGAACAGGAGTTAAGTGCTAGAAAGCAGGAGCTAAGGGAGCAAGAGGTAAATGCTAGAGAACAGGAATTAGGTGCTAGAGAGAAGTAGCAGAGTGCTAGAAAGCAGGAGCTAAGTTTTCACTACAGTATAGTATTATAAAATACGTTATATTTTATAGCAGAAGTATCCCAGAATGGATTAGGAAAAGCAGAGTTATTAAATTCTGATCTACTATCAGAATTTACTATTGAATTATATTGTCGCCATTGTCCTTGCTAGATGGATTCGCCGGCTGTGTTTGTCCTGGTGATCATCATCACTGGGACAGAAAATAAAATATGACATTATATGGGGTTTAATCTTTCCCCTACACTATCCAAAAGTCGAAAATAAGTTTTGGCTGTACATAAACCTTATTGCTGATCCTAATATTTTTCAGGACAGTTGCAGAGTGTATGCCTTTGATGACCACTTCACATCTTTATTCTAATAGAATGAATTTAGCTTTAGTTAAAACTGTCTTAGATCATTATCGCCCTATATGATAAAACAGCCATGCTCCTATGATAAACCCATGATAAAACAGCAATGCTCCTATGGGCTCAGATTTAGGGCAATAATGATCCTTAGCCTATGGGGGGATGAGGATGAAGCAGCTGAATCTATGTCTGTACCATTGTCCAAAAAATTGGTTTTATTCAAATTTAGATTTCAGTATAATAATATATTTTGTTTGTTTTACCCAGCTAGGACAAGAAGTGTGTGTAAAGGCTGCTGTAGGATTATGGCAAGCAGAAGGTAATGTATACTTCATCATTTATACTTTATTTATATTATACATTTATACTTCATACTTAATTTTTTTTAATTTTGTGTATTCAGACATATGTGTGAAGAGAGTCAGTTTCTTTCATTCAGTAGGAGCACAATACATTGCTGTCTTTCTCCTACTTAAAGTTGAACTTACTATAGATAAAACCACTTAGTTCAGACATATATTCAGTAAAAAGTGAAAACGTATAATTCAGCTAGTGAATTGTCACCTAAAATCTGTATTTATACTGATGTGCTACATAATAACTGAAATCAGTCTTGCAGATGGATGTGGGGGTATTTTGAAGGACTTACAGAAAAGCTAAGGGATGTCTGCGCTCGCTGTGGTGCTGTTCAATAGTAGCCCTAAGAGGAGGCAGTCGGCAGGGCAGTGGCACAGTTTTTGAAAAGCATTGTTAGCCTCTAAAAGATATAGGGGGTGATTTACTAACCTAAACACACGCACGCACCAGGTGCATGTGATTTTCACACAGCAAAACGTATTTATCAACCAAAAAGTCTCTAAAAGCATATTTCCACTAATGCAATATATGGAAAAATCATGCACATGATGCATATATAATGCTGCTTCACAGTTTAGACAAAAATGGTTAGCTCATGCATTTACATTCCTGCATTCATCAACGCAAGCAACACAACATAGAGCTAATTTACACAACATCACCTTGCAATTAATGCAGGGCTTTGCACAACACACCTGCTGGGTGTGTACACACTACAAAGGTGTCTAGATTCCACCAATAGATCATGCTGGGAGGGAACACACTACAGAGGTGTATACTTGTTCGTGGCATGTTTATAAGGTTAGTAAATCAACCCCATAGTGTCACAGAGGTTTGGGGATCAGTAGACCTGGCACCGCATAACACATACTTTAACAAGTAAAAGCTTTATAAGTCTTTCAGCTATAAATTTCGCCATTTGGATTTTTTCTAATGAGAGCCAAAAGTAAAGATGAAAAAAAATTTGGTGCAAATGTATCTTTGGGTCCATTGGTTTATAAACAAATCCATTAGGAAGACTTATGTCACTATAAAGAAAATCTAATCTAATTTAATTATTACTTTATGGACAAATTATTACCCAAAAGCTGTATAAGGTTAGAGGTCCACAAACTGTTCTCTGCCTCTAATGCCACCAGTTCAGACATTATTTATGTCAGCTGGTCAAACCCATAGGTAAACTCTAAATGATAATGAGCACTAGATTATGAACAGCCTTACAAAAGGTATTGATCCCATTGCTGTGCAACATTTGAATCTAAACATTGGCCAAACAGTGGCCGAATTGTAAAGAAAATTTGCAGTTGGGCTTGGTGATCCATTGGAACAGAATTACTTATGTAATTTCTGGAGAAATATCTACAGTGAAATTGGCAGTGAAATCAGATCAGCAGCCATAGGCCTTTATGGATTATTTAACAATGCTACACTAATGCGCCAATAAAAGGTGTAATATGAAAATTAAATGAACAGCTGACATTCTGCCATTCAATCAACTGCTAAACTTAAAAAACAACATGCAAAAATATTGCAACTAATATTGCCCTTTGTGGAATTAAAAAATTGGAAATGATAATACCAATACCAGGACATCTTCCCCATTAGGCAATAAAGTGTATTATTGTTATCATCAACAACTTATTTCTTTATTTTGAAAGATTTTTATTTTCAAAACAAGAAGAAAATACATACAGTGGTACCTAGGTTCACGAACTTAATTCGATCCACGATTCTGGTCGCGAACCGAATTGGTCGCGAACCGAATCAAACTGTGATCAGACCGCGATCTCAACTAGAGGAAGCCAGGACTATGTGTCAGAGCAGGGAAGATGGCTGCGGTTGTGTTTGTCACCCGATGCAGAGTTTGTGAACGGTGTGAACGGAAGCAAAATTTTGACGAACGTTCCGTTCGCAAACCGAATTGTTCGCAAACAAAAGCATTCGTGAACCGAGGTACCACTGTACTTTGTTTTATAGATGTTTTCCTTGTTTAGAAAATAAAAATCTTTAAAAGTAAAAACTTATTTCTAGAACTTTTCTTTTTTCGATATAAATCAAGATAAAATGTTCCCCAGATTAGGGAAGGATTTGAACCTCTGCAATGCGACTTGTTTTTCTTTGTCCACTTGGATAGATTTTACCTTTCTTTTACCTTTCTTAGTGTTCTTGTGATATGACAAGGTGTGAAGGTAAAGCTCCCCATATCTGACAAACAGCAATGAAACCTTTTATAATCCAGTAGACATGTGCGATTCGTTTTGTTCCAAATACAAATTTCTATGAATTTTTCGAGATTCGGACACATCCGAATTTCTGAATCCCAATGTATCCGAATGTGTCCGATTAAGAATATCTGTTTCCGAATTTCGGATCCCGTCTGAATTTCTTTCAAAAACTAAACTGAATCGGACATGTGCCAATCAGATGTGTTTTTCGGTTTAATGCATTTGAATGGCTCTTGACACAAATTTTTGTTACGGCAACATGGGAGCCATATACAGTAAATACATATAATACTGAAGCTGAGCCTCTCAGACCCTAAAGGCATTGGGGATCCAAATTTCTGAATTGCATTCAGGAGCTCCCAAAAGCCATTCGGGTCTGCGAGCCATATACATATATTACTAAAGCTGAGGCTCCCAGATCCAAATGGCATTCGGATCCAAATTTCCGAATTGCATTCGGGAGCTCCCGCATGCCATTCGGAAACTTGGATCCCAAATGCCATTCAGGTCTGGGAAATTCAGCTTTAGTATTAATATCTGTATTTGGTTTTCTGTGGTATTCGCAACGAATATTCGTGAACTCATCTGAAACTAACAAAAGTTCAGATTTCTTCGGAATCTGAAACCCGAACCAAATTAAATTTTGGATCTGAATCCTGAAATAACGAAATATCCAAACTGAACCTAATTTTTCCGCAACTTACATCTATAATCTAGCTGAATTCTGTCCATCTTTATTTGTGTATTGTGTCACATCTATGTTGTGCAGAAAAAATGAAAAGAAGGATTGCCTACTTAGAAGGAAAGACTACTGTGAGCACTTACCATTCAAATACCTAATACACTAGACCCAGAATGTTCTGCTCTTCTATAAAGCATGTATTAAAAAGTTACATAGTTAGTCAGTTTGAAAAAAGATACAAGTCCATCAAATTCAACCTATAGAGATGAAGAAAAACCTAAAACAGAATGCTTTGCGCACACTTACCCACTGTTGATCCAGAGGAAGGCAAAACAACCCTTATAAACCATGGTTCAATTTGCTCCAACAGGGGACAAAAATTCCTCCGTGACCCCATAAGGGAATCGGATATTCCCTTAATCAACAATCTCTGGTGCTTAATATACCTATAAGAACTCAATATCCAGTAATATTTTGTGCATTTAGGAATACATCCAGATTTTTTTTTAAACATTTAACTGAGCTAGCTAGAACTAGCTTCTGGGGGAGTTTGTGCCTCATTTTCACAGCTTTAACTGTGAAGAATCCTTTCCGTATGCAAAAGTTAAACCTCTTTTCCTCCCGATGTAAAGAGTGCCCCTTGTCCTTTGCAGTGACCTTAAAGTAAATAATTTGGCACCAAGCTCACTGTATGGACCATTTATGTATTTATACATAGTGATCATGTCCTCCATGCCTCCCTCTTCTTCAGACAGAACAAATTCAGGTCAGTTAATCTTTCCTCATAGCTGAGCTCCTCCATGCCTCTTATGAGTTTAGTTGCCCTTCGCTGCACTTTCTCCAGTTCCAAAACATGGTTTTTGTGAACTGGTGCCCAAAACTGAACTGCATATTCCAGATGAGGTCTTACTAATGTACATGTAAAATTTGTACAATTCTAAGGCCTGTCCCTGATCAGTTTAAATTACACTCAGATCTACAAAGAGTGTCCAGGTTCTTTCTTGGGCCCCCTTATCTTCCATGGCACCTTGAGGTACAGTATATAGCATAAATCTATACTATGGTTTTCTATTTACAGTTGTATATACAGTTATTTTGTTGTCATTTGTTTAGGTATGACTCTGAAATGTTAAACCACAAACTCATTTCATTTCAATTTCAGAACAAGAAAAATCAATCTGTGTTAATGAAGACTGCAAGAGTTTAATATTTATAGATAAAAATGACACAGAAACAAAGGTAAAGCTATACTCTAATACGTAATACAATGCAGCTTCTGCAAGGTTGGCAAGAGTGGCTAAGGTCTGCCACCCTTACTGCAGTACAATAAGCAGACAAAAACATTTACGTGCTATTTTGTTTTTTTTAGACATCTCCCCAATATATTAAAGAGATGAGGAGAGGTGTTCTGTAGTTCAGTGGAAAGAACTCGACAGGCTTACACTAGTACTTGGGATTTCAGTGCAGCAGAGGCACCATGTTGTTAGCTCATATAGGAAGTTAGGAACTCATTGTATTTCTGGCAAATCAGGAAGTATTTACTGTACTTGCAGCATTTTGAGATAGGCAAAACACAGGGAAATGTGCATGAATTGCAGAGATGTAGGGTGTTTGTTTTTTTTGGCCATACGTACACTTTAATCCAAGTTTAATAAAACATACAGTACATGCATCCAGGTTTCCAGACTTGATGTCACAAGTTTGGAGTTTAAGTAATATCCTTTATTGGTTAACTTAGGTTAATAAAGGTGCACGCATTTGAGATTCCTTGGATCCCTTTGCCAGGCTTTATACATTTCTGAAAATGGTTCTGAAACCTGAATATGTGTTTTTCAGAACCATTTTCAGAAATGTATAAACCCTGTTGAAGGGATCTAAGTAGTTCCAAAAGCTTGCTTCTTTATTAACTTAACTTAACCAATGAAGGATATCACTTAATCTTTAAACGTTTTGCACTAATTGATGGTTAGCACTGTACAATAATCTACTACTGCTCAGATGTCTCTTGTCAGACCTGTTCTTGTCACATGATTCTGTAGTATGTAACCTTCCTTTGATGTTGATGAGACTGCAGAATGATTCAGTGACGTGCAGTGGAGTTCTCGCTAGGTGAGGCATTGTCCCCTGCACGTCCCACCCCCGCCCCCCAGCGCGCCTCT